>NW_011645946.1:0-1725 GCF_000223845.1 Gregarina niphandrodes | reverse complement strand
GTCACCTTTAATAGATGGCTGACAACGATCAACGAGAAGCTAGCAGCAGCCAACCGCGGTCACAGACTCACTTGGGAAAAGTTTCAAATCTTGAAAGAGATAGATGCGCCCCCGCGCAGAAGAGAGCTCCTAGTCATAACCGACCCAAAAGGAAACAGACTGATGGGCCGTAGAGCAAAAGATGAGATCTCGCTCCACATCCAATGTCAGCTCAACACGATCAACTCGTGGGAGTCCAACCAAAAACTGTCCCCTTATCCTCCACCACCCCGACGCACACAACGCCCCATAACGAGACTAGAAGTGCGGCAAGCAATCATGAGGCTGAAAAACAACAAAGCGGTTGGATCTGATGGAATCCCTGCAGAGGCCCTGAAAGCTGATCTCGATCAGGCTTCTAAGCTGCTGGAATATGAATATGGCAGAATTTGGGAGGGATTCCCAATGCCACATGAATGGTTGCACACTGAGATACTGCCTATCTATAAACGAAAAGGGTCTAAGTGCGACCCTGCGAACTATCGACCGATCTCTGTGTTGAATACGGCAATAAAAATAATGGGTAGCATTGTGGCGGACAGGGTGAATGCAGTGACGGCGAACAGAATCTCGGATAGCCAAAGTGGCTTCCGAAGGGGTAGATCCACCATACACAACGTTCTGTACATTCAGACCTATCTGAGAGAGAGCTACAACCGACGCAAGGAGGTGGTAGTAATCCTCATAGACCTGAAGGCAGCGTTTGATTCGGTCCCCAGGCAATTGGTCTGGGAAGCGCTTAAATACTACAATGTGGGAGAAAAGCTTATCGACGTGATAAGGAGCATGCATCACGATACGACAGCGGTAGTGAAAGGCACAGAACGAACTTTTAAATATTGCGGAGGAGTTAAACAGGGGTGCTCCCTGGCACCCACATTGTTCAAAGTGTTTATGTCATTTGTCATGACAGCGTGGCACCCGGCCGAAAACCTCGAAGTCAAACATCTGGAATACGCCGATGATATAGCGTTGGTAGTGGGGCGACATGTTGCACAGACAGTGTATGATGAGATCACCTCGCATCTTGAAAGCAACGGGCTAAAGGTAAACCACTCGAAAACTGTACTGATTTCCAACCAGTGTGAGGATGTGCTTGAGACAGAAAAGGGAGCAATCCCAAGTCAGCGCGAAGGCAAGTATCTGGGTTTTATGCTGCAAGCCAATGGAGGCACAGAAACGGAAATAGCAGCGAGGAAGATGGCAGCCCGACTCAAGATGACCAAAATGAGCAGAATATGGACCAGTGCGCTGAGACCCGAACTCAAAATAATGACAATGGCAACATATGTGTTGCCTGTGCTATTATATGGGTGCGAAGCCTGGATCCTCAAGAAGACGGCTGCCATTAACTCCTCAACCAGAATACTGGTCAGGCGCAGCCTCAACTGGCACTGGGAGGAAAAACGTACAAATCGGGAGCTCGTGGTGGCGACCCCGAAAGCTCTACGAACGCTATTGTGTATCGATACGGTCATCCTACAGCGGCAAATCAGGTTCGCACACGACATGGCCCATGCACAGGAAAGTAGCGCGCTCTTCAAATGGATTCTGAACCCGAAGCTGCCAGGGAGGAAAAAAGTGGGAGCATACCGTACTTGGTGGAATGCGCTAACACGCGCACTGAGCAGCATGAGTATCCAATTCAGCCCCAGCGAGGGAAGCGAGCATCTCACAAACATAGAA
>NW_011645945.1:1535-3195 GCF_000223845.1 Gregarina niphandrodes | reverse complement strand
GACCGAAGAATTAATTAATACCCGCAAGAGACCTCCGGACGCTGATTTATTATTCACCGGGAGACGCCGTCTCCAACACGAAACAGTAAACATTTAAAAATTTTATCCTTTTTCGAAAAGCTGAACTTGATATATTCTGACTGACAACGATCTCTTGCAACGACTATCCATCTTTAACGTACTTCGATTTATTTAATTATTCATACTACTATGACTCTCGTGGGAGCTGACTACCGCTCGATTCTCAATGCCACATATACAACCATGACCGCCTCCACTACTACCGCTGTTGAAAAATTACAGCTTGCCAACCAACTACGCGGTCAATGCTATGAAGCGCTTAAGCAATCAGGCCGATTTGAAGAATTTGTGGAGCGCCTCAACTACTGTAATGCACAAAACTACCTCAACTTGTCGGCACTGGATACGGCCAACATTATCGCACTTGTTTCCAAGGCCGGTATCGTACGAGGACTACAGTTATGGCAGAACGGGGCTATGCCGTCGATCGGACCTGGACGCGGCCGAGGCCGACCTAGAGGCCGAGGTCGTGGATCCTTCAGAGGACGTGGCAGCAACTAGGATTTCGGCAAAGCCACCAGTACCCAACTCGTGCGCCGGAGCCATGAAGATTTCGAAAGGGGGCTTGGTCTCGCAAGGAGGCCTAAGTATATAGCACTACCTCACTTCACCGAGAAGGTGGAGCGCTACAATCTTCCGAACTACCACGGACGACTACCGACTAGACCTGACGAACTACAAACCATCGACACATGGTTAAAGCCGCTATTACAGCAGAACAAGATTACGCCACTACCGAACCGACCAAACTTTACACTACCGACACGTGTCGTGAAGGACCGAGTCACCCACGACTGCCGACCACTACTACCATACATAAATGATGCCGGACGCTTTCCGAACTTACAGAGCTGCTGGCCGATAATTACGTGGGGAGCTCAACAACCACTGTTAGCCAAGATTGACTTATCCAAGGCATTCCACACGATACCACTAACCAAAGACCAGATCGGTACCTACTCATTCGAACACCGTGGCAAGTATTACGCATACCAATGCATGCCAATGGGCGCAACTAACGCTCCTAAACACTTCCATGCGACGATGGGGACCATACTCAAGGACCTACCGTACGCTGAACACCTGCGATTCTATCAGGACGACATATTCATAGCTGCTGACAACTACCGAGAGTTGAACCAACGATACAACCGCACCAAACAACATCTAACGACCTATGGCTTCAAAGTCAACCCGCAGAAAAGCCAACTACGTTGTACGAACATACTCGGATACGAACTACTCAACCACACACTGACCATACCGACAAAGAAATGGCAGACCATACAACACCTGATAGATACCAACTTACACGCCAACATTACTCGGGCTGCGCAAATACTACAATACTACAAGCATGCACTAACTACAGCTCAACAAAGAATCGTCACTAAGCTACTGCAACAAAAAGTCAAAGACCATGACATACTTAAGATCTACTGCCAGAACTTCAGAACTAAACCTAAACTTACGTACCAACCGCAACCTAACAAACCACTTAGATTGTATATAGATACCAGCAACGTCGCTGTCGGACTGAACCTCTCACAAGGGAGTAAACAATCTGATGAGTAAATCC
>NW_011645945.1:579-1515 GCF_000223845.1 Gregarina niphandrodes | reverse complement strand
ACCTGCGATTCTATCAGGACGACATATTCATAGCTGCTGACAACTACCGAGAGTTGAACCAACGATACAACCGCACCAAACAACATCTAACGACCTATGGCTTCAAAGTCAACCCGCAGAAAAGCCAACTACGTTGTACGAACATACTCGGATACGAACTACTCAACCACACACTGACCATACCGACAAAGAAATGGCAGACCATACAACACCTGATAGATACCAACTTACACGCCAACATTACTCGGGCTGCGCAAATACTACAATACTACAAGCATGCACTAACTACAGCTCAACAAAGAATCGTCACTAAGCTACTGCAACAAAAAGTCAAAGACCATGACATACTTAAGATCTACTGCCAGAACTTCAGAACTAAACCTAAACTTACGTACCAACCGCAACCTAACAAACCACTTAGATTGTATATAGATACCAGCAACGTCGCTGTCGGACTGAACCTCTCACAAGGGAGTAACAATCTGATGAGTAAATCCATACCAAAACCAGCTACACATAACTACAGTAACACCAACGAGGCCCAAGGCGGCTACGCCATACTTAAGAAGCACCTCGCGCAAATAAAAGACTACTGCCGAACATTACGTAAACCTCTACTGATTTTTACTGACAACTCACTACTCAACACCGCCCTTAACAGACCCGAACCAGATGACAAAGGCGACGTATACTACTTCGCTAACAAAATACTAAGACTACTCAAAACGGTGGACACTAAAGTTACATACTACCACATTCACGGCAAATTCAATCCTGCCGATGCACCAAGTAGACAACCTACCGGCAAATTAAAAATAGCCGAGAAGAGAGATAACCGCAGAAAATCGAATGTGGGCCAACGACAAGTTCTATCGCACACAAGAGATGAACCGCACACAAGAACCTAAACGACACACAGAGCAACTATATATCTCG
>NW_011645945.1:0-559 GCF_000223845.1 Gregarina niphandrodes | reverse complement strand
CTACACATAACTACAGTAACACCAACGAGGCCCAAGGCGGCTACGCCATACTTAAGAAGCACCTCGCGCAAATAAAAGACTACTGCCGAACATTACGTAAACCTCTACTGATTTTTACTGACAACTCACTACTCAACACCGCCCTTAACAGACCCGAACCAGATGACAAAGGCGACGTATACTACTTCGCTAACAAAATACTAAGACTACTCAAAACGGTGGACACTAAAGTTACATACTACCACATTCACGGCAAATTCAATCCTGCCGATGCACCAAGTAGACAACCTACCGGCAAATTAAAAATAGCCGAGAAGAGAGATACCGCAGAAAATCGAATGTGGGCCAACGACAAGTTCTATCGCACACAAGAGATGAACCGCACACAAGAACCTAAACGCACACAGAGCAACTATATATCTCGCCCACAATTGCAGACCGAAGAATTAATTAATACCCGCAAGAGACCTCCGGACGCTGATTTATTATTCACCGGGAGACGCCGTCTCCAACACGAAACAGTAAACATTTAAAAATTTTATCCTTTTTCGAAAAGCTG
>NW_011645944.1:2501-3289 GCF_000223845.1 Gregarina niphandrodes | reverse complement strand
AACTGCCGGAGAAAGGAAAATCTGAGACTTCTGGAGCATGGTGGTTAGACTCGGTGATCGCGGGCCGCCCAAATCCGAAACCAAGAACTGAAAGACCTATCCCGAGCTCTGGCGCCAAAAAAAAGAGCGGGAACGGAGAGGTTCAAAGAAGGAGTGGTGAGAGGGGTAGCAAGGTCGAAGGAGTGAAAGGAAAAAGAAGAGGAGGGTTGTTCGTTATGAACCGATACCCCGGGCCCAAGAAAAGTGATGACTTCATGAAATTTTGTGAAGATCGTAATTTCGCCGGCACAACAGCTGGAGACGACGCCTCCACCTACCTTTGACCTTCTTCGTGCTGATCACCGAGAAATTTTCTGGCTAACAACACTTTTGTTAATCATTTCACTGTTTGCACTCACCATCCCAGCAATACTAACCCACAAACGCGCTCTCTTCCTCCAACTCGCCACCGCGTTCTGGGTCGTCGCAAATATTGGAGCCACTCGTTTCGTTTCTCCATATTTTGGACTATCTGTGTGGGTCGATCGGTAGCAGTCGGCTTCCACGGCTTTGGTGGGTGCTCGGCAAGGAAGTTTTCGAATTTCTTGCTATTACGATCAGGAGCAATGGCAGGAGTGAGATTCGAACCGTCACGGTCAAGTCGTCGCAGATATTGTGGTCCCCGGCTCCGGAGACAATCCAGTCGGTTGTTAGCGCTATCTGTCGGATCTCGAGTTTTTCATGTTGTCGACCCTCTTTCTCCGAAACCGGGAATCGAACCCGGGTCTTCCGCGTGACAGGCGGAAATA
>NW_011645944.1:1595-2481 GCF_000223845.1 Gregarina niphandrodes | reverse complement strand
AGAAGGAGTGGTGAGAGGGGTAGCAAGGTCGAAGGAGTGAAAGGACAAAGAAGAGGAGGGTTGTTCGTTATGAACCGATACCCCGGGCCCAAGAAAAGTGATGACTTCATGAAATTTTGTGAAGATCGTAATTTCGCCGGCACAACAGCTGGAGACGACGCCTCCACCTACCTTTGACCTTTGATCACATAGAAATTTTCTGGCTAACAACGACTAACGCGGTAATAAGTAATACACTTTTGCTAATCATTTCACTGTTTGCACTCACCATCCCAGCAATACTAACCCACAAACGCGCTCTCTTCCTCCAACTCGCCACCGCGTTCTGGGTCGTCGCAAATATTGAAGCCACTCGTTTCGTTTCTCCATATTTTGGACTATCTGTATGGGTCGATCGGTAGCAGTCGGCTTCCACGGCTTTGGTGGGTGCTCGGCAAGGAAGTTTTCGAATTTCTCACTATTACGATCAGGAGCAATGGCAGGAGTGAGATTCGAACCGTCACGGTCAAGTCGTCACAGATATTGTGGTCGTCGCTCGCCCCCGGCTCCGGAGACAATCCAGTCGGTTGTTAGCGCTATCTGTCGGATCTCGAGTTTTTTATGTTGACGACCCTCTTTCTCCGAAACCGGGAATCGAACCCGGGTCTTCCGCGTGACAGACGGAAATACTAGCCACTATACTATTTCGGACAACGTACACCTTGTCCAGTTAACTGAATACCGTTTGTTCCTCATCATCCTTTATATTGCGAGAAAAAGTCCCCCGCGAGCACATCCACTGCCGGGATTCGAACCCGGGTCGCACGGGTGAGAACCGTTTAACCGAGTCGCCTGGCTCCGGTCCGACGGCTCCGACCCGCACAGACAGAAGAGATAGCACCAACGC
>NW_011645944.1:1040-1539 GCF_000223845.1 Gregarina niphandrodes | reverse complement strand
TGTTTCAAGTTTTCTGCTGGACATGTGTGATGTGACCGACCGCTTTTCTCCGAGACCGGGAATCGAACCCGGGTCTTCCGCGTGACAGGCGGAAATACTAGCCACTATACTATTTCGGACAACGTACACCTTGTCCAGTTAACTGAATACCGTTTGTTCCTCATCATCCTTTATATTGCGAGAAAAAGTCCCCCGCGAGCACATCCACTGCCGGGATTCGAACCCGGGTCGCACGGGTGAGAACCGTTTAACCGAGTCGCCTGGCTCCGGTCCGACGGCTCCGACCCGCACAGACAGAAGAGATAGCACCAACGCTCAGAAATTTTTGACAGGAGTGGGACTCGAACCACCGCCCAAAAAAAGATAGGTTTGTGTGTAAGGAGTTGCGTTGTGTCCTGACCCTCTTTCTCCGAAACCGGGAATCGAACCCGGGTCTTCCGCGTGACAGACGGAAATACTGACCACTATCTCGGACAACGAACACCGTGCATATAGAAGG
>NW_011645944.1:0-1020 GCF_000223845.1 Gregarina niphandrodes | reverse complement strand
TCCAGTTAACTGAATACCGTTTGTTCCTCATCATCCTTTATATTGCGAGAAAAAGTCCCCCGCGAGCACATCCACTGCCGGGATTCGAACCCGGGTCGCACGGGTGAGAACCGTTTAACCGAGTCGCCTGGCTCCGGTCCGACGGCTCCGACCCGCACAGACAGAAGAGATAGCACCAACGCTCAGAAATTTTTGACAGGAGTGGGACTCGAACCACCGCCCAAAAAAAGATAGGTTTGTGTGTAAGGAGTTGCGTTGTGTCCTGACCCTCTTTCTCCGAAACCGGGAATCGAACCCGGGTCTTCCGCGTGACAGACGGAAATACTGACCACTATCTCGGACAACGAACACCGTGCATATAGAAGGCGTCAGGAGCCGTACAACCTAGCCGCCTGGACTACACGGGACAAATCCGCCATCCCGTGGGTAAGTGAGAACAGTGGTGGCCCGTTCCCGGATGGCAACAACAGTCCAACATAGGCGTTATGTGGGTGGCTGTTTGGTCCAGCGACACAATTCTTCCTTCGGGTAGAAGAATGGGTGACGTCGTTCGGGTCCCCAAAATTGACAGCAAAGCAGTTGGCTGTTTGGTCAAGTGGCATGGTTCTTCCATGGTGGAAGAAGTCCTGGGTTCGATTCACAGAACAGCTCGGCAGTTACGTGGCCGAAAACTCATTCGGGTTCCCCAAAATTGATAGAATCCAGGCGGCTGGGATTCACGGCTGTCACTTTGCGAGTTCTGTCAACTCGGGACTTCTGTTCTGCGTGTTGCATCAACCGAAACCCGATACATCCGCCGATCCCCGTAGTGAAACCGCTTGCGGGGCCCGAACCCGCGGCTGCAAGATTAAAAGTCTTGCGCTCTACCGACTGAGCTAAAGCGGCCCCGAATTATTGTGTACCCGTGCATATTTGCCTTCTGGGCCTCTGCGATTTGGAGCGGACCTAGCGCCCAGGTGCATATTTTCGCTTTCCAATGATAGAACGCCCCGTTGCCATCGAGGCGATCCGGATTCGATT
>NW_011645943.1:0-3202 GCF_000223845.1 Gregarina niphandrodes | reverse complement strand
GGTATACACTTTTTATCGTGGTTGAGAAGCAAAAACGTTAGAAGACCCTCTCAACGTCTATCCGGGTACTTTGTGCGCGTGGGGTTTGCCTTCTGACATTTGTGCCGCGACAATCCGCTCTTCGTTGATATTCGGCCGCATCCATCACATATCCATAGTTCGCTTCTTCCCTCGATTTTCTTTTCGCGTCTGTCCATCCTCACTGTTGTATCTTTTGCGACTTGATGGGTTTGCCTCTGATGAGCGATCAGGCCTTTTGCCGTCTTATATGTTCGGGGGCACCCTCCTACACCGCATGTAAGCATGTGGGTCGGCCGGGCCTTCGAACGTTCTGTGGCCACTTTCAACTGGTCAATTTCGGCATCTCTAAGTTGTTTTAGCCTGCTTTCAATGGTTGCGAGTTGCTCGATTCCCTCACTGGGATTGAACTTGATATCCGATTTACTCAACGCGCGCACTAGCGCATCCCACCAAGTCCGGTATGCTCCCACTTTTTTCTTACCTGGCAGCCTCGGGTTCAAAATCCATCTGAAGAGTTCGCTTCCTCCCTGTGCACGGGCCACGTTGTGCGCAAATTTGATTTGCCGTTGTAGGATGACCGTATCGATACACAATAGCGACCGTAGGGCTTTCGGGGTTGCTGCAACGAGTTCCCGACTTGTACGTTTCTCCGCCCAATACCAATTGAGGCTGCGCCTGACGAGTACCCTGGTTGAGGAGTTAATGGCCGCCGTCTTCGTTAGGATCCAGGCTTCGCACCCGTATAACAACACCGGCAGCACGTAGACTGCCATCGTCATTATTTTGAGTTCAGGTCTCAGTGCGCTGGTCCATATTCTGCTCATTTTTGTAAGTTTGAGTCGAGCTGCCATCTTCCTCGCTGCCACTTCCGTCTCTGTGCCACCATTGGCTTGTAGCATGAAGCCCAGGTACTTTCCTTCCCGTTGACTCGGGATCACTCCTTTGTCGGTCTCAAGTACGTCCTCGCACTGGTTGGAGATTAGTACGGTTTTCAAGTGGTTCACTTTTAGCCCATTTCTTTCAAGATGCGAGGTGATCGCATCATACACAGTCTGTGCAACATGTCGCCCCACTACCAATGCTATATCATCGGCATATTCTAAGTGTTTGACTTTCAGATTTTCAGCCGGTTGCCACGCAGTCATGATATATGACATGAATACTTTGAACAATGTTGGCGCTAGGGAGCATCCTTGCTTAACTCCCCCAGAGTATCCAAAAGTTCGTTCGGTGCCCTTCACTGCTGCCGTCGTATTTTGATGCATGCTCCTGATCACTCCGATCAACTTATCGCCAACATTATAGTATTCCAACGCTTTCCATACCAGCTGCCTGGGTACCGAGTCAAACGCTGCCTTTAGGTCTATGAGGATCACTACGGTTTCCTTTCGTCGATTGTAGCTCTCTCTCAAGTAGGTCTGAATGTACATAACATTGTGTATGGTGGATCGGCCTCTTCGGAAGCCACTTTGGCTGTCCGAGATTCTGTTCGCCGTTGCTGCATTCACTCTGTCGGCCACAATGCTTCCCAGTATTTTTACTGCCGTGTTCAACAACGCAATCGGTCGATAATTCGCCGGGTCACTCTTTGATCCTTTTCCTTTGTATATTGGCAGTATTTCGGTGTGCAACCAGTCGTGAGGCAACGGGAATCCTTCCCATAGTCTGCCGTATTCATATTCCAGCAACTTAGAAGCTTGATCGAGATCAGTCTTCAGGGCTTCTGCTGGGATTCCGTCAGAGCCAACCGCTTTGTTATTTTTCAGCCTCATGATTGCTTGCCGCACTTCTAACCTCGTTATGGGGCATTGTGTCCGTTCAGGTGGAGGAGGGTACGGGGACATTTTTTGATCGAACTCCCAGAAGTTGGTTGTGTTGAGCTGGCGCTGGATATGGAGAGAGATTTCAACTTTCGCATTACGGCCCATCAGCCTGTTTCCCCTAGGGTCAACAATGACAAGTAGCTCCCTTCTGCGGGGGGGGGCATCTATTTCGTTCAGAGTCTGAAATTTTTCGCAAGTGAGTCCGTGACCACTGTTGACTGCTGCCAGCTTCTCATTGATCGTCGTCAGCCACCTGTTATAGGTGACCTCCGTCAGATCTTCTGTTTTTGTTAGGGATTCCGTGGCCTTCACCATGGCCTCCCTGCAGCTTTTCGCGTAGTCGTCCCAGTCAAGCGCCGTGGTTGCGCTCATATATTCACTATATTTTGTCCACTGCGGTCGCCCCACGAACGTCCTCACTTTTTTCATTTCTCTTCTGTGCTTTATGTCGAAGTTGACTACCACGAGGGCATGGTCTGATATCTTCCTTCTGAGTGGTGCCGTATGCGCATTTCTGACTCGTTTGTTCTCCCATTTCCGCCACAAGATGTGATCAATGGTTCTTCCCTTTTTTGTCCTCGGGTGCCACCACGTGTGCTTCTTTTTGTTCGCAAACTGCCTCGCATGTGCATTCAGCGCACAGTCTTCCAGCAGCTGACTTAGCTCTGTACCTTTCTTCAACTCGTTGTTGAAGTCCCCTGCAACGACTAGAGGGATTTTCTTAGGTGCCATTTCTATCGCATTTCTTAGTTCGCCCCAGAACTCGATTTGCTTGTCAGCGTCGGTCGACTGTGTGCATCCATACACTGCGATCAGGTTTATTCCCCTAGCAGTTTTATTATTAACACAGTTCGCCATGACCACTCTAGAGCTCAACACATTCTCCTTCTTAACAGTCCAACCGTTTCTGAGTGCTACCGCCACTCCTTCGAACTTAGTGGAAGTCGGATATTCCATTATCGTCCAGTTATCCCATTGAGTTGCGCGAGGCTCGACAAGCCATTGTCGCGTCTCCGTCAGTACAACAATATCACATTTTCGTCGCTCCAGTTCAGACATGATCGTAGCCGGCTTGCTACTCTTATTTAGAACCATTGGGAAGGAACGGCAGTTCCACGTAGCAATTCTGGTACCCGTTAGTTTTGTCTTTGTCGTCCGCTTATTTTCGTTCCTAGTGCCAAGTTGTTTTATGTCGTTCCCGGGGAGGCAGCCCGGTGCAGACTTTCAGCATTTATGCCCACAGGCATAATTGCTGACTGCTGTCTCGTTCGCCAGCAAATTGCTGTTACCCCTTCGCCCCGCGTGGAGGTGAGACCCAGAGAGGCTCGCAGCTAGCACTCTCTTCGGCGAAGGATCCC
>NW_011645942.1:2726-3376 GCF_000223845.1 Gregarina niphandrodes | reverse complement strand
ACGGAGACCGCTTAAGTCTGAACGAAACTGGTGTAGGACTGGGACCCTCGTTGTGAGTCCGCCAACATTTCGCACCAGGAAACGACTCAAGCCAGATGACTGGCCGCCTAACCCAGTGAGGGTCTGGTCCGACAGCTGCAGATCCGATCCGTATCGATAAAACAGGTAGCGCCACCAACCGAAACAATTCCCTTTGGTGAGTGCGTCAGCGTTTGACCCGAGGTCGTTGGAGTTCTGACTGTTGTCGCTGGGTTGTTCTAAGCGTGGCGACCGGGCAAGATTGTAAGTCTTATGCTCGATCGCTCCTGGCTAAAGCGGCCACGAAATATTGTACACCCGTGCTGTTAGTCTCAGATTGTGGGTATGTAGCACTTCCGGTCGTGGCGTAATGGATATTGGGGTGGCGCCCACCCCACGGACTACAGGGGCAATCGTCTCTGCTGTCCGCGCAGGTCTGGTTTGTGTGTGCGGGTGGGATCGGCGGCTGTGGTTAGCTCTTGCTTCGGGCCGAATCGTACACTCGGGAGTTTTTGGCAGGAGTGGGACTCGAACCACCGTATTTTAGGTGGTTGCTGACGCTCGGTCGATTGAGGTACGGAAGCCGTAATTCCCTGCTGTTGATCTAGCGTCCACCTCATTCACTGAATTGC
>NW_011645942.1:2227-2691 GCF_000223845.1 Gregarina niphandrodes | reverse complement strand
CAAGATCGCAAGTCTTATGCTCGATCGCTCCTGGCTAAAGCGGCCACGAAATGTTGTACACCCGTGCTGTTAGTCTCAGATTGTGGGTGTGTAGCACTTCCGGTCGTGGCGTAATGGATATTGGGGTGGCGCCCACCCCACGGGCTACAGGGGCAATCGTCTCTGCTGTCCGCGCAGGTCTGGTCTGTGTGTGCGGGTGGGATCGGCGGCTGTGGTTAGCTCTTGCTTCAGGCCGAATCGTACACTTGGGAGTTTTTGGCAGGAGTGGGACTCGAACCACCGTATTCTAGGTGGTTGCTGACGCTCGGTCGATTGAGGTACGGAAGCCGTAATTCCCTGCTGTTGATCTAGCGTCCACCTCATTCACTGAATTGCAGCGTGGGCTGGAATCCCACTCGAGCGACACACCGTTGGGATACATGAGGGCAAGAGGGACAAACGGTATCCAGTCAACGGGACTAGGT
>NW_011645942.1:1827-2207 GCF_000223845.1 Gregarina niphandrodes | reverse complement strand
AGATATTGTAAGTCTTATGCTCGACCGCTCCTGGCTGAAGCGGTCACGAAATATTGTACACCCGTGCTGTTAGTCTCAGATTGTGGGTATGTAGCACTTCCGGTCGTGGCGTAATGGATATTGGGGTGGCGCCCACCCCACTGGCTACAGGGGCAATCGTCTCTGTTGCCCGCGCAGGTCTGGTCTGTGTGTGCTGGTCGGATCGGCGGCTGTGGTTCCAGCTCTTGCTTCAGGCCGAATCGTACACTCGGGAGTTTTTGGCAGGAGTGGGACTCAAATCACTGCATCCTAGGTGGTTGCTGACGCTCGGTCGATTGAGGTACGAAGCCGTAATTCCCTGCTGTTGATCTTGCGTCCACCACATTCACTGNATTGCAGCG
>NW_011645942.1:1259-1807 GCF_000223845.1 Gregarina niphandrodes | reverse complement strand
ACCGGGCAAGATTGTAAGTCTTATGCTCGATCGCTCCTGGCTAAAGCGGCCACGAAATATTGTACACCCGTGCTGTTAGTCTCAGATTGTGGGTATGTAGCACTTCCGGTCGTGGCGTAATGGATATTGGGGTGGCGCCCACCCCACGGACTACAGGGGCAATCGTCTCTGCTGTCCGCGCAGGTCTGGTTTGTGTGTGCGGGTGGGATCGGCGGCTGTGGTTAGCTCTTGCTTCGGGCCGAATCGTACACTCGGGAGTTTTTGGCAGGAGTGGGACTCGAACCACCGTATTTTAGGTGGTTGCTGACGCTCGGTCGATTGAGGTACGGAAGCCGTAATTCCCTGCTGTTGATCTAGCGTCCACCTCATTCACTGAATTGCAGCGTGGGTTGGAATCCCACTCGAGCGACACACCGTTGGGATACATGAGGGCAAGAGGGACAAACGGTATCCAGTCAACGGGACTAGGTTGCTGTTGTCCGAGATAGTATAGTGGTTAGTATTTCCGCCTGTCACGCGGAAGACCCGGGTTCGATTCCCGGTCTCGG
>NW_011645942.1:676-1193 GCF_000223845.1 Gregarina niphandrodes | reverse complement strand
GTCATAGCCACTAGACCACGACCGCAAAAGAAAGGTGCATACGGAGACCGCTTAAGTCTGAACGAAACTCCGATACTGCAAAACTTGGTTGAGGACTTGACATGGGCAGACCGCGTGGCTGTTGGCCAGAAAGTCGCAGCCACACGAATTCACTCGTTGGCACATCAGCTTTCTTTCGGACTTGAGCGGGTGCCCATAGCTCCGATATTGCAAAACTTGGTTGAGGACTTGACATGGGCAGACCGCGTGGCTGTTGGCCAGAAAGTCGCAGGTTCGATTCTTGCCGATGTCGGTAACACCTGTTACGGAGGCATAGCCAGGATTGGAACCGAGTACTTCCCGATGTTGAGCTGGTACTCCTACCACTGCTTTGGATACGCCGGCATCCCCGCCAAGCGCCGCTTCTGGTAGGAGACTAGAGAGTCGCCCTGGGGGCATGTTAACGGGTCGTTGCTGCTATCTCTCCTGTCCGTGGATCGGACCAGGCTCCCTCCGGAGCCGAAGCCGGTACCATTTG
>NW_011645942.1:0-656 GCF_000223845.1 Gregarina niphandrodes | reverse complement strand
CAGCCACACGAATTCACTCGTTGGCACATCAGCTTTCTTTCGGACTTGAGCGGGTGCCCATAGCTCCGATATTGCAAAACTTGGTTGAGGACTTGACATGGGCAGACGGCGTGGCTGTTGGTCAGGCAGTCGCAGGTTCGGTTCTTGCCGATGTCGGTAACACCTGTTACGGAGGCATAGCCAGGATTGGAACCGAGTACTTCCCGATGTTGAGCTGGTACTCCTACCACTACGCTGGATACTGCTTTGGATACACTGGCATCCCTGCCAAGCGCTGCTTCTGGTAGGGGACTAGAGAGTCGCCCTGGGGGCATGTCAACGGGTCGTTGCTGCTATCTCTCCTGTCCGTGGATCGGACCAGGCTCCCTCCGGATCCGAACCCGGTACCATTTGGTCCGACAGCTGCCAATCCGACCCACACAGATAGCCCAAATAGAGAATAAAACGAAATAATAGCCTCCGTCGACCGGTGGGGTAAACAACAACCACAAAATCCGAGATGACGTAGAATACGGCGGTCCTCTCCAAAACTCCGGAGCGACCATTTCCCCTAGACTCGGGTCTGCCGGCTGGGTCACGAAATCACGACCGGCGCCACGAGCACCGAGTGCACCGAATATATTAATACAGTGCGTCTGCCGGAAATCGAACCCGGG
>NW_011645941.1:2321-3274 GCF_000223845.1 Gregarina niphandrodes | reverse complement strand
AAAAGATATTCTAGTAAATCAATAACTAGAAGGCGTATTATTGAGTTTCAAAGATTTGTGGGTGGGAGATGATTTAGGACGAACCAAGTTAGTTCAGCATGCTATTAATCTAGAGGTGAATAAGCCCATTGCAAGCAGATGCCGTCGTTATTCTGAAGAACAGAAATTAATTATTGAGAAAGAAGTTCGAGAGATGCTTCAGAAAGGCGTAATTCGGGAAAGTCAAAGCGCTTTCGCATCTGGGGTAGTACTTGTTAAGAAGAAAACCTGAGAGTGGCGATTCTGTATAGATTATCGACCACTCAATAAAATCACCACGAAAGACGAGTTCCCTATTCCTAGGATAGATGATCTACTTAGAGCTGTCAAATGCTCACGCTACTTTATCGCCCTAGATTTACGAGCTGGATACTGGCAGGTTACAATGGGGGCGGATGATATCCCAAAAACGGCGTTTCGAACCCCTTCTGGTTTGTATGAATTTACTGTGGTGCCGTTTGGACTCGTAAATGCTCCGACAACTTTTCAAAGACTAGTAACTCATGTCTTCGGCGATTTATTTTGGGAGGGCATTCTCGTTTATTTAGACGATATTCTCATTCATGCATCTACACTTCCACAAATTATGGAGTTGCTGCAGGAGGTTTTCAAACGATTACGTTTCGCTGGTCTAAAACTACGCCTTTCGAAATGTACTTTCCTACCTTCACAAATAGAATATTAAGGACATGTTATTCAAGAAGGACAATTGAGCCCTCAGCCAAAAAAAAATTGATGCTATTAGGTTGTTGTTGCCTCCCGTTGATAAGAGTGGAGTCAGAAGAGTTCTTGGAATTATGGGCTATTACAGGGCATTTATTCCGAATTATGCTAAAATCCCTCTGCCTTTGTCTAAATTGTTGAGAAGGGATCAAAACTTTATTTGGACTGAGGAACAAACCAATGCGTTTGAC
>NW_011645941.1:771-2301 GCF_000223845.1 Gregarina niphandrodes | reverse complement strand
CTATTAGGTTGTTGTTGCCTCCCGTTGATAAGAGTGGAGTCAGAAGAGTTCTTGGAATTATGGGCTATTACAGGGCATTTATTCCGAATTATGCTAAAATCCCTCTGCCTTTGTCTAAATTGTTGAGAAGGGATCAAAACTTTATTTGGACTGAGGAACAAACCAATGCGTTTGACAGGCAGTTCTGTCAAACTATGCCTACGGTGATTGCTTCGGTTGCTACTAGTATATCTGGATGATATCCTCATCCACACGGCGACACTAGAACGAATCTTCGAATCACTAGTAGAAGTACTGGCAAGACTTAAGAACAGCGGACTACGACTACGATTGTCAAAATGTTCGTTCCTCCCAAACCAAATCGAATATCTAGGACACACAATAACCGAAGGCCAAATAGCCCCGCAGACCAGGAAAATCGAAGTAATCGACGCGCTAAAGGCCCCCTCCGACGTGAAAGGATTACGACAAGTGTTAGGAATGGCCGGCTACTACCGCAGCTTCATACCGAATTCCGCAGCCGTCACCCAACCACTGACGAAACTGATACGCAAGACAGCAACATACGAGTGGAAAGAGGAGCAACAGAGCTTTACAACCGCTTGCGGGGCTCCAACCCGCGACTGAAAGATTAAGAGTCTCGCGCTCTACTGACTCAGCTACAGCGCCCGCAGCAACGGGCGGTATGGGGCCTCGGGTGGTACGGGGTGTCGCAGGCAGCGTTGCGAATGATGCTGGCGTTGGACACCCCGTTTTTCTCCAAGACCGGGAAGCAGCTCCCTTGCTGGTGGTTTCGCTGCAGTTATAGGTTCCGGCGTGTGGTTGGTTGCAGTTAACACTGCGTGCCCAGGGCATCCAATTCCCACCCCCCGGGTTGTCCGCCAAATGCACGATAAGGAGCACTCACAGGTTGGTGGTCGGAAGCGCGTAGGTCTTGCGGGTTCACTGGCCAATCCACTCCTAGTCGGACGGCATAGGTAAACGTAACGTCGGAGCCCTCCTGCCAGACCGAATTGGGTATATAGCTCAGGAGTAGAGTGGCTGACTGCAGATCAGCAGGTCCATGGTTCAATTGCGTGTGCGCCCTGGAGGAAACTTATCGACGGGTGTTGAATCACCAGCGCGTGGGTGTTGCACGGCGCATGGCCAGGGGTTGGACCCGATCATCTGCATGCTGAGGCGGTACTCTTGCCGGTAGTCGGGCATTCGAGAACGTCAGTCCCAATACCCTTACCGATCCAACACGCACGGCGACAGGTGGGTGTTAATTGCCCACGCCACCAGCCCTGTTGGGGGCTGTGCCAACGCCACGTACACAGAGGACCACAACGCGAGTAAACACGGATACTTAACGCTCCGCGACCGCTTTGGTTCCTTTGGTGGAGGCGCAGTCGCGGGCTCGAGCCCCGCAGGCGGAACATGTGTATCCTCACCACCCGTTCTACCTGTCCAGGGTCGTCAGGGTGAAGTCGTCGCAATGTGCAAAGCTGGCGCTTGCTTCCTCGGAGCCTGGAGTTCGACGCACTCCAC
>NW_011645941.1:0-751 GCF_000223845.1 Gregarina niphandrodes | reverse complement strand
GATTCGATTCGCCAACCCGATTCCGGCAGAAGGCTTCCTTTCACCACCCACTCCCAGTCGGACGGCATAGGTAAACGTAACGTCGGAGCCCTCCTGCCCGACCCAGCTGGGTGTATAGCTGAGGGGTAGAGTGGCTGACTGCAGATCAGCAGGTCCATGGTTCAATTCCGTGAGCGCCCTGGAGGAAACTTATCGACGGGTGTTGAATCACCGTGGGTGTTGCACGGCCAGGAGTTGAACCGGGTCATCTACATGCTGAGGCGGTACTCTTGCCAGTAGTCGGGCATTCGAGAACGTCAGTCCCCAGTACCCTTAGCGATCCAACACGCACGGCGGCAGGTGGGTGTTAGTTGCCCACACCACCAGCCCTGTTGGGGGCTGTGCCAGACGCCACGTACACAGAGAACCACAACGCGAGTAAACACGGATACTTAACGCTCCGCGACCGCTTTGGTTCCTTGGTGGAGGCGCAGTCACGGGCTCGAGCCCCGTACTCGGGCCCCACAGGCGTGTATCCTCACCACCCGCTCTACCTGCCCGGGGTCGTCAGGGTGAAGTCGTCGTGGTGTGCAAAGCCGGCGCTTGCTTCCTCGGAGCCTGGAGTTCGACGCACCCCACAGGCTTGACGGGTTAGGCGCTGTCGATTACCCTGGTGCGGCAACGAGTCAATCCGCACATCCAAGTCCCGCCACCCCGGTGTGGGAGGACGTAACGTAGCTCTTTATACATAAACTGGTTCTTTTTTGGGTGG
>NW_011645940.1:0-3376 GCF_000223845.1 Gregarina niphandrodes | reverse complement strand
GCCAAAGCGAAAGCGCTCTGGGATTTATCCCATATTATCGGGCCATCGGACGCCACGACGTCCTGTTTTGCGATAACCCCGACTTCAAATTCGAAAAACACGACACGCGGCAGCCAGGGCCAACGCTCGAACAATTGACCCCGGACAGCATCCTGACATGGGGATGGGACTGGACGCACAGGCTCAGAGGCCTCAGCTGCGGTTTTGATCAGTGGCGGGAGTGGGCGAAGCGACACATGAGTCGCCAGGCAGCCTGCGCACTCAACGCCGTAGACGAAGCACGCAGCGTTAAAGAGGCCACCATCGAGGTCCTTCGAGTGGCCCAATTGGCATACCCAGCTGCGTACCAAAACCTCCGCGCAACTATGGGCCTTCCGAGAGCAGATTCGTATCAGGAGTTTGAGGAAACTCTGTGCCGCGGTTTCTTCAACCTCTCGACAAGCTACGCCGCGGCCGAGGAGGCGTTACCACTATCTCTGTACGACTGCAAACACCTCACCATGGACCTCCTTCCACTGGACATCGCCGGGCGCCTAGATGCCAGCGCCGATTGGGTCCTAGAGGACTGGGGAACGCTGATACACAACGCACGCCGTTTGGGCCGGTCCACATTCTTGCCGCCCAAAACTTCGAACCCGGTGGCCTTTCCAGTGATAGTACCACCTTCTTTGCCAAAAGGGGCCTGCCTATCTTGCGGACAAAAGGGACACAAAAGAAACCAATGTGCCGAACGACGTAGCACCTGTACCGAGTGTGGTTGGACCGGCCACATAGCCGCAGCCTGCAAGAAGGTTGTCTTGCCTGCTGCCATTCCGGCCCTGAATACCGAAATCGAACAGAAGCGAAAGGGACTCAGCATCACGCAGGGTACCTTCACTAAAAGCAACGCGGTTCAGGGAGCATTCGACCTGCTGGGAACCAAACTCCGCCCCAAAGCCTCAGCTCCTGACGCGATCACAGATGTTCCTATGGCACTATCCGTTGAGATAACCGGGCGGGCTCCACGGAACCTCGAATGCTGCGTAGGACGAATTGAGGCCGGAATTCACTCCCTCGAACATCGGCTCGTGCTGGATGGGGGAGCAGAGGTGAGTGTTGTTCCACTCAGCTTCACCCGTCAGCATTTTCCTACCATACCGTTGGCTCCCGCCATCTCACCCATCCATGGTCTCGGAGGCCAAACATCCTTGATAGGCACCATACGTTCGCTCATAACTCTCGGCCGAACGACTCAGGCGGTGACCCTACACGTAGTCGACTCGGAAGTTCCTTTGCTTCTAGGGTTTCCGGACCAGCTTCGTTTTGGCCTTACTAAATGCCTGAAGGAACGTACGGCCACTCCCAATTGTGGCACCAAGGTGCCTCTCTGTTTCCTCGCCGAGACCGGGGCTTGGCTACCACCCCTACCTTCTGGAGTGGATGGCGATCAAGCCAAGGCCATCAATGAGGCTATCCAGGAGCTGACCCAGGGCATTAGAGTGGCTGATGTTCCACCTATTGAGCTTCGGGCCAGGGGTGAACCACCTCGAACACGCACCCGCCCCATGAACGAACCAACCAGGGCGATAGCCCTGACTGTATTGCGGCCCCTGATGGATAAGGGGATGGTGAAACCCGCCGAACCAGGGGCGTGGGCCTCACCAGCTCTGATAGTGAAGAAGAGGGACGGAGAGCCCAGGCTAGTCATTGACTACCGAATGGCTAACCTACAAACATCCAACTCCTACTCGGCACTTCCGCACCTAGCCAGCATCCTACAATCTTTCGCGGGAGCCAAAATCTTCTCCAAACTGGACCTGAAGAGTGCGTTCTGGCACTTGCCCATATCACCAGATAGTGAGAAGATCACGGGATTCACTCTGGGTCCGGGTCATCATTACCAATGGACCGTCCTACCACAAGGACATAAGTGCGCCCCAACAGAATTTCAAAGGGTGATGGATTCGGTCTTCGCCGATCTCTACGAAGGGGGCCATGTCAAAATATATATGGACGATATCATAATCGGCACCCATTCCATCTCTGCACACACCACAACTCTCCTGGAGGTTTTGAACCGACTGAGGAAACACCACTTCACCCTGGCGCGAGACAAACTGGCACTATTCCAAGAGGAGGTCCCTTTTCTCGGTTGCGTCATCGGTCACGGAACCATCAGAGCCGATCCCGAGAGGCTAAGGTCACTAGCTTCAGGACCACTCCCGCAAACACGAGAGGAACTCCGACGGTTTCTGGGAGCCGCTCAATTTGTATCCCCGCACCTTCCCGGATTTTCCATTGATGCAACACCGCTCTTCGCGCTCGCATCTCCGAAAGGAAAGTTCGTATGGAGCACATCAGCAATCCAGGCATACAAACACATCCAACAGAGTCTCCTTCATGCGGTGGCCGTCACCATGCCGCGACCCGGATGCGGCTACGTGCTAATGACTGATGCCTCCCTGGTTGGTCTCGGAGCCGTGCTTCTCCAACAACAGCAGGAACAAATCAAGCTCATCGCATGCCTGTCCCATGTTTTCTCGGATACCGAACGAAAGTGGTCTGCCACGGAGAGAGAGGCGTATGCCATCGTCTGGAGCGTGGAGAAACTACACAACTTGATCTCAGGGGAGGCTGTCGTGGTACTTACGGACCACGCAGCACTAACGGCACTTGACACCACCGGAAACGGCAAATTATACCGCTGGCGCCTTCGACTGTCAGAATACGACCTAACCTTCAACCACATTGCCGGAGCCAGCAACATGATGGCCGACTGGCTTAGCCGACTCCCCGCCGACCATGACACCACGTTGGACCGCATTTCGGTACCGGTCCTGTATAATCAGCTGCCCATTCCCATTGGGCCATTGAGCCTTCGGAACGCCAAACCATCCGCAGCGGAGCTCGCACACTTGGAGAAGTCCGACCAAGGATGGTTTCATAGGGCCACCGGTGCGGTATTCGTACCACCGGAATGTAGACCTGCAGCTCTCAATCTACTGCATGGGGCGCCGCATACGGGCCACGCGGGCTTCAACAGGTGCGTCCGAAGGTGTCGGAGGTTACTTTGGTGGCCATCCCTATACGAGGACTTGCGGAAACACATCCGTGCTTGCGTGCCATGCGCCCTACACCGTACCATCAGTACGGACCGTCATCCGTCCAGGACTCTGAACCGCCCTGTAATGGGAGAAGTGGTCAGCATGGACTTTGTAGTCATGGACAAGTACGGATCCGATTGCAGTCGAATCTTGGTCATTATCGACCACGCCACCCGATACCTGGTCGCGGCGTTTTCACCGGATGGCACGACGGATGCGGCAGTACATTTGTTTTTGACGAGATGGGCGCCTTACATGGGTTTCCCTAAAATCGTCATAACCGACAACCACCC
>NW_011645939.1:3303-3741 GCF_000223845.1 Gregarina niphandrodes | reverse complement strand
AGTATTCTTAACTTGCGTGCATAGTATATGGTTTCGGTTATAGGGTCTATTTTTAAAGGGCTCGTTAGAGCCTTGGCTAGTAAAGCATTATCCGTAAAGACTTGTAGGTCTGTCTTAGCGGTTTTGGTGTAGTCTTTGATTTGATTAAGGTACTTCTTGGTTAACATATAAGCGCCTTGGGCTTCATTCGAGTTAGCATAGTTATGTACTGCTGGTAGCGGTATCGATGCGGTCAGTAGTGTGTTATCAGCTTGTCTAAGTATGAGTCCCGCGGCTGTATTTGAGGAGTCCAAGTATAGCTTAAGCGGTTCTCCGGCTGATGCGTAGAAGGTCTTTCTGGGTTTGTCTGCCAGTGCTTTAGTATATATAGTTAGTATGTCTGAGTCTTTAACTTTATTTGTCAGTAGTTTGCGTATAGTGAATTGTTGACTATCGGTT
>NW_011645939.1:2323-3018 GCF_000223845.1 Gregarina niphandrodes | reverse complement strand
TTGTCTGCCAGTGCTTTAGTATATATAGTTAGTATGTCTGAGTCTTTAACTTTATTTGTCAGTAGTTTGCGTATAGTGAATTGTTGACTATCGGTTAGGGTATGCTTATAGTAGGAAAGCGTTTGTGCAGCTCTTTTTATTAGATCTAGGTTGTTTGAGTGTAGCAATTCTTCTATCCGTTTCCATTTTTGGTCTGGGATCGACAGTTGGTGGTTGTTTAGTGTATATCCTAGTAGATCTGTACAGTTCAGTTGAGATTTGAGTTTATTAACTTGGAAGTTACGTTTGATCAGGTAGTCTATCGTCTTTTGGTATCGTTGTCTTAGTTGTTTAGTGTTGGTGGCAGAGATAAATATGTCGTCCTGGTAATATCGTATGTCGTTGGCAAAGGGTAGCTTGGCTAGTATCTTGCCCATGACGGCATGAAAATGTTTGGGCGCGTTCGTAGCTCCCATTGGCATTGTGGTGTATGCATAGTATTCGCCGTCAATCTGAAAAGCGTAGGCTCCGACTTGGTCGTCAGCTAGTGGTATTGAGTGGAATGCCTTGGTCAGGTCGATCTTAGCTAAGTATGCTTGCTGCGCGGCCCAAGCCACGATGGGCCAGCAGCTCTGTATGTTCGGGAATCTGCCATCGGTGGTGATGAATGGTAGCAACGGTCGGCAATCATGCGTTACGCGCTCGTTTACGATGCG
>NW_011645939.1:0-2276 GCF_000223845.1 Gregarina niphandrodes | reverse complement strand
GGCATGAAAATGTTTGGGCGCGTTCGTAGCTCCCATTGGCATTGTGGTGTATGCATAGTATTCGCCGTCGATCTGAAAAGCGTAGGCTCCGACTTGGTCGTCAGCTAGTGGTATTGAGTGGAATGCCTTGGTCAGGTCGATCTTAGCTAAGTATGCTTGCTGCGCGGCCCAAGCCACGATGGGCCAGCAGCTCTGTATGTTCGGGAATCTGCCATCGGTGGTGATGAATGGTAGCAACGGTCGGCAATCATGCGTTACGCGCTCGTTTACGATGCGCGCATGTAGTGTAAAGTTCGGCTTATGGTTTAGTCTGGTAATCTTGCCTTGTGCGAGTAGATCATCTCGCCATTTTCGATAGATCTTTAGTTGTTTCGCTGTAGTTGGAAGTCTTCCGTGGTATACTGGTAGGCTATTCGCGTTCAGCCTTTCGCTAAACGGAAGGACATCGTTAGATCGTCTTACACGATCAAGGCCCCTTTTTCCTTTGTCATGTATAGTCGGCTGTGGAGTTATCTGGCTCAGCGGTCTAAGGTTAGATCGCCGTCCGATATCCTATTGGCCACGACCTCTGCCGCGACCTCGGCCTCGGCCTCGGCCGCGAGTGGCAGATGGTCCTATTCGAGCTATAGCTCCGTTTTGGAATAGAGCTAAGCCTCTGGTAATACCGGCCTTGGCAACTAGTGCGTATAGGTTCGCCACTTCTCTGCTAGTTAGTTGTAGATGGTTGTTGGTCATGACCCATTCTAGGCGGAGCGTAAACTCATCAAAGTTCCCTGATTGTTTTAGGGATTCGTATATGTGGTTGCGTAGTTGTATTTGTAGATTAATCTTGGCCACAGGGTCAGTGCATGAAGATATAGCGGTAGCGATTTGTGAAATAATTAATTGGTAGTTGGAGCCGACTAAAGTCATCTTTTTAAATTCAGATTGGTAATAGATCAACGTTGAAGTTTCGATTTATCGTTGGAAAAAGATGATAAAATTTTAATTTGTTTAGTCATATGTGGGGAGACGCCGTCTCTTAATGTCTGTCTCAGAGATCTGAGTTGGCTCGGTCATGGTCGTAGTCTCAGAGATTATTCTTCTTTTTCTTGATTTCTCTGGTATTTCCTCCAGATCTAGATCTAGATCTGATCTAGATCGTGTGCGATCTGGAATCGGTAATTGTGGTCTAAATTGTGTGCGAGCGTTCTGTGTGCGGTATAGAGTATATGACGGCGTGTTGTGTGCGGAAATTTTTCTGTATAATTGTTTGGCGTGAATTGTGTTCTTCTTTCTGTCCTGAGTCTTAAGTCGTGTTCTCGATGGTTTGTCAGCTGGGTTTAAGCTTCCTTGTATATAATGGTATGTTGTCTTTGTCATCTTTATTGAGTCGAGTAGTATTCTTAACTTGCGTGCATAGTATATGGTTTCGGTTATAGGGTCTATTTTTAAAGGGCTCGTTAGAGCCTTGGCTAGTAAAGCGTTATCGGTAAAGACTTGTAAGTCTGTCTTAGCGGTTTTGGTGTAGTCTTTGATTTGATTAAGGTACTTCTTGGTTAACATATAAGCGCCTTGGGCTTCATTCGAGTTAGCATAGTTATGTACTGCTGGTAGCGGTATCGATGCGGTCAGTAGTGTGTTATCAGCTTGTCTAAGTATGAGTCCCGCGGCTGTATTTGAGGAGTCCAAGTATAACTTAAGCGGTTCCCCGGCTGATGCGTAGAAGGTCTTTCTGGGTTTGTCTGCCAGTGCTTTAGTGTATATAGTCAGTATGTCTGAATCTTTAACTTTATTCGTCAGTAGTTTACGTATAGTGAATTGTTGACTGTCGGTTAGCGTATGCTTATAGTAGGAAAGCGTTTGTGCAGCTCTTTTTATTAGATCTAGGTTGTTTGAGTGTAGCAATTCTTCTATCCGTTTCCATTTTTGGTCTGGGATCGACAGTTGGTGGTTGTTTAGTGTATATCCTAGTAGATCTGTACAGTTCAGTTGAGATTTGAGTTTATTAACTTGGAAGTTACGTTTGATCAGGTAGTCTATCGTCTTTTGGTATCGTTGTCTTAGTTGTTTAGTGTTGGTGGCAGAGATAAATATGTCGTCCTGGTAATATCGTATGTCGTTGGCAAAGGGTAGCTTGGCTAGTATCTTGCCCATGACGGCATGAAAATGTTTGGGCGCGTTCGTAGCTCCCATTGGCATTGTGGTGTATGCATAGTATTCGCCGTCAATCTGAAAAGCGTAGGCTCCGACTTGGTCGTCAGCTAGTGGTATTGAGTGGAATGCCTTGGTCAGGT
>NW_011645938.1:3026-4313 GCF_000223845.1 Gregarina niphandrodes | reverse complement strand
GGGATATTGGTATTACGCGCTCGTCAGGTAAAATCATTTAATGAAGTTCAGAGTGAAGAACAAATCAGCTATTTGCCGCAGCAACTTTGTGAAAAATTCGGACGGGCGAATATGCCGGATAATCCCTTATTCTATGGTGTTCTTGTAAATCGAGATAACGAAGAAGAAATCCCGCGTCTAACAAATAGTATTATACTGTCGCTATTTGAAGCCTGTCCCTTTTTTCGAGGACCGATGATAGATGAAGAATATCGTGCTGTTGTCGGATGTTGGGAATCATATAAACCACTTGACGGATTGACGATTATAAATCCAGATTTACGTGAAAACAGGTCCGGGATTAATCGTCAGGTAGCGAATGGACTTTCGAATTTCTTGGCAGAAATTGAAGAATTGCGTAGGGCTGGAGCGGATTTCTATTCTGATGACGAAATAATAAATTTTCAACGATATATGCACCATAAATTTACAGATAACGTTAATGCAGACAGAGAGTACTGGATTCCCGCAAAATTTACGTTTGATGTGTTAGTGCAACCCATTATTGACGGAATATTTTACGAGAGTTCACAAGGACGTGTAGACGATCGACTGAAGGATTGTATTAGTGTTGCGCTTAAACCGCAATCAGTAGATACGAAATTGCATTTTCTTGGGGTCTATGATGTTCTGATAAAAAATGATGGGGAGAAAGTTACGATTTCTGCACCTATATTTCGGAACCTTTAATTGTATAAATTACATGGCCTTTACCTGAATAATGTCGTCCCAACTGGTCGTATATCGTTGGGAAAGGTGTTCGCGGTTCATGCGGTAGGGCGGTGTCGCGCCCTGCGTGGCGAGGCTTATCTTGTTTCGGCCGTAGGTCTTGTTCAAGGCGTCCATGACCGCCATGATCCGCGTATGTTTGTCCCGGTCAATCGGGTCGAACATATTGATTTGTACTCCTTCGTTCGACCGAATATCCGAAAGAACCACGCCCGCACGTTTGTAGCCGTAGCCTTTGGAGTACAAGTCCCGCAGTATCTTGCCCGCATATTTTACCAATTCGATGGTGCTGTCTGTCGGGTTGGGCAGTTTCAGCAGCGCATTTTCATAGCTTTGCGGCTTGTCGGGGCGGTGGCGGTTCGTCAGGATGAACACCCGGATTTCCCCGCAGACGGATTGCTGCTTGCGCAGCTTTTCGGCGCTGGTGGCGGTGAAAAGCGCGATATTACGGTGCAGTTCGCCGTAATCGGAAACGTCGTTGTGAAATGTTCGGGAGGTGCGTATCTGCTGCTTGGGCTG
>NW_011645938.1:1757-2683 GCF_000223845.1 Gregarina niphandrodes | reverse complement strand
GTCGTTGTGAAATGTTCGGGAGGTGCGTATCTGCTGCTTGGGCTGCGGCATATCATCAAACCCTATACAAGCTTCGCCCCGCAGCTCTTTCCACATGCGCAGAGCCGTAATGCCGCCCATGTTCAGGCGCACCCACTCCGGGGATAACTGCGTGAAGTCGTATGCCGTGGCGACGTTCGCGGCCAGCAGCTTCTTTTCGAAGCGTCTCCCGATGCCCCATACGTCGCCGATAGGGAACCGCCGCAGTACTTTCTCTATATCTTCCGGGCGGTGCATGTAGCAGCAGCCCGCCAGCTTCGGATATTGCTTGCACAACTTACTGGCGATCTTCGCCAGCGTTTTGGTCGGAGCGATACCCAAGCTGATCGGGATGCCCGTATTCTTTTTCACTCGTTGCACGATCTCCAGCCCGAAGTCCCGCAGCGTGGCCGGGTCGATGCCCGTGAAATCCATGAAACTTTCGTCAATGGAATAGACCTCGGTAGCGGGGGAGTACGATTTAAGGGTATTCATAACCCGCGTACTCATATCCCCGTAGAGTTCCAGATTGGAAGAAAAGACAGCGACATTATTTTGCCGGAGAAATGCAGCCTGCTGAAAATAGGCATCGCCCATCTTCAAACCGAGCGCTTTTGCTTCATCGCTGCGGGCAATGATGCACCCGTCATTATTCGACAATACGACAACAGGCCGCCCGTTTAGATCGGGGGCGAACATTCGTTCGCAGGATGCGTAGAAATTATTGCAGTCCGCAAGGCCGTACATTATTTTTTGACTTTCTTTATTACATACCGGACAACGCCCCACACACGGAAGTCGCAGTCCGTAGTGACCTCGATAGGCTTGTACTTTTCATTGGCAGGGACAAGCCAAACCTGCGCCCCTTTAAACCGGATCGTTTTCAGCGTAAATTCCCCGTCGATAAA
>NW_011645938.1:0-1198 GCF_000223845.1 Gregarina niphandrodes | reverse complement strand
TTATCGACCGCCAGCAAATCGCCCTCCTCGATATGCGCGTCTTTCATGCTGTCCCCGACAACACGTGCGAAAAATGTAGCGTTCGGATTCGGGGCTACCAATTTATTCAGATCAAGCGGTTGTTCGATGCTGTCGTCCGCAGGGGAGGGGAACCCTGCGTGTACGCCGCTATCCATCAGAGGAACCTCCAACGGTGCAGTAAGGTCCGGTTTAAACCATTCCAATCTTATGTTTTCATTCATAGTCGAAGCAAATGTATATAGATTTTATATTCTAAACAAGCCAGAATATAACGAAAAAAGCCGCCCTGAAATTGCAGGACGGCTATTCGTTTGAGTGTTTGCTATTTCGGTTTGCGGGTGATTGTATGCTTTACTTTCAGCACGACAAGGTTGCACTCGATTGTCGTTTCGGACTGCGTGGTTTCAAAAGCATCGTCCAGCAAATCGCTGATGATACGGCTGCCTTTCTCGGCAAGCCGCTCTTGCAGATGCGGGTCGTTAGGTTCTTGCAACGCCGACATCGTGCGAGACAGTTCTTTCACCTTTGCAAAGGTTTCGATAATTCCGATTGTCGTCTGTGTGGCAACAGGCGATTTCAGGATTGTCGCCAGCATATAAAGTCCCTTTTCGGTAAAGGCTTTGGGGGCATAGCGGACCTTTGCGGATTTTGTGGTCGAAATTTTCGACCGCAAATCTTCCCATTCTGACGGGGTAAGCTGGAGAATGTACCCGTCCGGGAATTTGTCGGGGTTGTTCTTGATCGCTTCGTTTACGCGCTTCGTTTCGACGCCGTAAAGGGCTGCTACGTCGCTGTCGAGAATCACCTGACGACCCTGAACAACGATGATTTTGTCTTTGATTGCTGTCTGAACTGCATCCATAATATAGTAGTTTATTGGTAAAGAGTTTGTAATGTTTGCGTTGCCGTGTTCAAAACGTTAATGTCTTTGATGATCTTTTCGGGAAGAACGCGGGCGTAGTGCTGCGTCATTTTCATATTCGCATGTCCCATTGTCTTGGCGATGGTGGCAATAGGAACGCCGAAAGACATGGCGGTAGTGGCATAGGTATGCCGGGCCATGTGGAAAGTCATATTCTTTTTGATGCCGCAACTACTTGCAATTTGCTTCAAGTAGGCGTTTACGTGCTGATGCGGGGAACGAGGTAGTACGTAGCTGTCATTCTGATTCTCGTAT
>NW_011645937.1:2327-3475 GCF_000223845.1 Gregarina niphandrodes | reverse complement strand
CCGACTTCCCTCATCTACTTTATTCCACTTAACCATAGGCTGTTAACCTTGAAGACCTGATGCGGTTTAGGGCACGGTTATCAACAATAGCAAATAGTAATCGGAAGTTCAAGGCCCAAATAGGTTGGCGAAAGATCCCATTGAGAGTGGAACATGTCCGCGTGGAACATGTCCATTGACAGTGGAAGTTTCATCTTTTTCGCTAACTAAATCAATTCAAAAGATTCAAGCATTGTCAAGCGTCGCAAGCGCCTGCTGCCAAACTATCTGAAGAATCAATCACTTTTTGTCACCAAATTATCGTTTTTATAACGGAATATCAACCGTTATTCCTTTGGGCATAAATCGAATAGATTTAGAATCAACATGACCTGCCCCAGGACCGACTCACCCGAGCACAATTACTGTTCTCTCGGAACCCTATTCCACGGCCGTTGTGTGTTTCACACAACTTTACTTACTACCACCAAGATCTGCACTACGAATCGCTCAAATCACGTTCACACATGACTGTAATTGCAATTCTCACGCCCTCCTAGACAGACTTCAATATTTGAAGCCTGGTTTAGAATCGGTGAGATGTCTCAATGAAGTAACATCCTTTGGGTACCTCCTTTGCATCTACTTAGGCACTTTTGCTAAACGGCAGGAGCATCCCTCATCGCCGGTTCTGCTTACTAAAATTGGCCCACCTGAAAATATAATTGATAAACCATTCGAAATTAAGTCAAAAACTTCCGAAACTATCTCAAGTTTGAGAATAGGTCAAAGGCCAAAAGGCCTCCGGATCCTCTAATCATTGTCTTTACCAGTTTCAACTTTACTATTTTCAGCTATCCTGATGGAAACTTCGGAGGGAACCAGCCACTGGGTGGTTCGATTAGTCTTTCGCCCCTATACTCGAATTTTACGAGCGATTTGCACATCAGTATCGCTTAAAGCTTCCATCAGAATTTCTTCTCCATCTTTCGGGTCTGATCACTACCACTCTAACTCAATAGATTATTGGTCTGTTTTGAAAATCGCTTTGATTTCTCTACGCATTCCAGTTTTTCACTGTTCTGCTCGCAATAGTGAACAACTCCTTGATCCGTGTTTCAAGATGTGAATAAATAAATGACTTCCTCAAACGACATCAACGGTTACGT
>NW_011645937.1:1685-2307 GCF_000223845.1 Gregarina niphandrodes | reverse complement strand
AGAATCGGTGAGATGTCTCAATGAAGTAACATCCTTTGTCTCAATGAAGTAACATCCTTTGGGTATCTCCTTTGCATCTACTTAGGCACTTTTGCTAAACGGTAGGAGCATCCCTCATCGCCAGTTCTGCTTACCAAAATTGGCCCACCTGAAAATATAATTGATAAAGCATTCGAAATTAAGTCAAATACTTCCGAAACTATCTCAAGTTTGAGAATAGGTCAAAGGCCAAAAGGTCTCCGGATCCCCTAATCATTGTCTTTACCAGTTTCAACTTTACTATTTTCAGCTGTCCTGATGGAAACTTCGGAGGGAACCAGCCACTGGGTGGTTCGATGAGTCTCTCGCCCCTATAATCGAATTTTACGAGCGATTTGCACATCAGTGTCGCTTAAAGCTTCCATCAGAATTTCTTTTCCATCTTTCGGGTCTGATCACTACCACTCTAACTCAATAGATTATTGGTCTGTTTTGAAAATCGCTTTGATTTCTCTACGCATTCCAGTTTTTCACTGTTCTGCTCGCAATAGTGAACAACTCCTTGATCCGTGTTTCAAGATGGGTCTGATCTTAACGTGAATAAATAAATGACTTCCTCAAAAGACATCAACGGTTACGTGTC
>NW_011645937.1:0-1665 GCF_000223845.1 Gregarina niphandrodes | reverse complement strand
CCAGTTCTGCTTACCAAAATTGGCCCACCTGAAAATATAATTGATAAAGCATTCGAAATTAAGTCAAATACTTCCGAAACTATCTCAAGTTTGAGAATAGGTCAAAGGCCAAAAGGTCTCCGGATCCCCTAATCATTGTCTTTACCAGTTTCAACTTTACTATTTTCAGCTGTCCTGATGGAAACTTCGGAGGGAACCAGCCACTGGGTGGTTCGATGAGTCTTTCGCCCCTATAATCGAATTTTACGAGCGATTTGCACATCAGTGTCGCTTAAAGCTTCCATCAGAATTTCTTTTCCATCTTTCGGGTCTGATCACTACCACTCTAACTCAATAGATTATTGGTCTGTTTTGAAAATCGCTTTGATTTCTCTACGCATTCCAGTTTTTCACTGTTCTGCTCGCAATAGTGAACAACTCCTTGATCCGTGTTTCAAGATGGGTCTGATCTTAACGTGAATAAATAAATGACTTCCTCAAAAGACATCAACGGTTACGTGTCAATTAGTTTCCACGATCATGGTTTCAGGTCTTTTGATACTCCTTTCGGGGATCGTTTCAACTTTCCCTCACGGCATTTGTTCGCTGTCGATCCTTTGACGGTATTTAAAAGAATCGAGGCTCGAACCCAGCTTTCCCCTTAATGACTTGGTGCCCCATAGCTCCGATCGTGCACGGCTTGGTTGTCTAGCGGTCGGTCTTCGGTAGTAAAGAGTCTATCTATCGGATTTTACCTATTTTCCTGTCCCTGGTTTGTAACGCTCCAACTGGTCCTGGCTGACTCACTACTCGGTCTCCCAAGCGAAGAGTCCCTGTCCCGAATACACGAGGCCCAAAAGAGTAAGGACAAGAGTAGGTAGAATGTGATTGCACAGAACAGGGGGGCTTGAAAACACGTCTTGGAGCGAGTTTTGGCTGCTTTTGCTGCTGGTGTTTCTATCCCCTTGAGCACAGAGCGAGCCGAACGCCCAACGTTTTGGTGTGGAGTCAAACGCGGGACTCGAAACGCGGCTCCAAGATTTAAAGTCTTGTCCTCTGCCGACTGAGCTAAATCGACCACCAATTTTTGTAGGCCCGTGTCTACTAGCCTTCTGGGGGCCTGGGCCTCTGCGATTTGGAGCGGACTTAGCGCCGGTGTGTATATTCACACTTTTCGTGACACATGGACAGAATTGCTACCAAGTGTTAATCCCTGTTTTGCAGTCTTCCTAGGTTAGATCTTTAGTGTTTGGGATCTAGTGGTAGAATGCCCCGTTGCCACGGAGGCGAACCGGATTCGATTCTGGGCAGACACACATTATGAATGCTTTCGATGTTCGCAATGTTGTTGTTTCGCGGCTCGGTCGGGAGAACGTGGGGCTGACAACAACAAAGTCGCAGGTTCGATCCCTTCCAATACCGATTGCACCCTTACACTTGGTCCAACTCATCCGACTTGACTACCGGCTCAATCAGAATTCGAGGTAAGACTGGTCGCCAGCCCCTCCGACTCCTGTTGACACCCAGCAATCCAGATCGCACCTGGCCACTCCCACTCTCAAGCAGTTTGTCACACCTCTCGTCGGGGTCACCCACTCGTCACACTCCGGCCAGATTGGTTGTGAGAGACAACGGCGACCACCACTAGACTCGAACTATCACATTCTGGGTCGTCGCAGATATTGT
>NW_011645936.1:2318-3513 GCF_000223845.1 Gregarina niphandrodes | reverse complement strand
CGTGGCTGAAAACTCATTCGGGTTCCCCGAAATTGATAGAATCCAGGCGGCTGGGATTCACGGCTGTCACTTTGCGAGTTCGTCAACCCGGGACTCCCGTTCTGCGAGTTGCATCAACCGAAACCGGATACATCCGCCGGTCCCCGTAGTGAAACCGCTTGCGGGGCTCGAACCCGCGGCTGCAAGATTAAAAGTCTTGCGCTCTACCGACTGAGCTAAAGCGGCCCCGAATTATTGTGTACCCGTGCATATTTGCCTTCTGGGCCTCTGCGATTTGGAGCGGACCTAGCGCCCGGGTGCATATTTTCGCTTTCCAATGATAGAACGCCCCGTTGCCATCGAGGCGAGCCGGATTCGATTCCAAATCCGCAATTTCGCGGATAGGAGGGAACCCGAATGGGAGAGAACCTGAACATGCCACCACGAACACAACAGTTGATGATTTCACTTCCGAACGACCAGACCGAAGATTATGCCCGAACGAGGCCAGAAGAATGAACTTGACGATAACGATTCTGATAACTCTTCCTCGGATGACGACGACCAGTTAGGCTCGGATGACTCCCTCAAGAGCGATGAGTCAAGTAGTTCAAGTCATTCAAGTAGAAGATCAAGTGTGGCAAGATCGCCACGTACATCCAGACCTTCAAGAACGTAAAGTCATGATGACCATCATGTTACTAGAAGGCTAATCAAGGAACTAAACATAAAAGAATCCTTCTATCCAAGACACGAGAAGGCATATGACGATCAGCTCGACCTTCTTGAACGTCTGACGAGGGCAAAAGGATTCGATGTCAATAGACTCTCCCAAGTGACCATGAGTGTTGCTGATGACAACGTATTGTATCGGATCAACAAGAAGAAGATCTATCGAGTCAAAGAATGGCAAGCGTTCAGAGATCAGCTAGCAAAAGAGTTATACCCGTATAGCAACGAGATTGATGTTGTGGCGCAAGACTTGAGTGAAGTTGAAGAACGTGAAGATGCAGAAGATTTAGTAGTATGGTTCGAGAAAACCGTACAACGGTACCATATGTTAAGAAGACGTTGGAAGCATCCCAATGCTTTCCATTCCCATCAGCTGAAACAAGCTCTGTTGAATAAACTCTGCCCTGCGTTACAGGCTGAGGCTATGAGATCTGATTGGCGCGAATGGGATTTGGATAGATTTATTCAATTCATCCTAAAGTGC
>NW_011645936.1:0-2298 GCF_000223845.1 Gregarina niphandrodes | reverse complement strand
TTGTATCGGATCAACAAGAAGAAGATCTATCGAGTCAAAGAAATGGCAAGCGTTCAGAGATCAGCTAGCAAAGAGTTATACCCGTACTAGCAACGAGATTGATGTTGTGGCGCAAGACTTGAGTGAAGTTGAAGAACGTGAAGATGCAGAAGATTTAGTAGTATGGTTCGAAGAAAACCCGTACAACGGTACCATATGTTAAGAAGACGTTGGAAGCATCCCAATGCTTTCCATTCCCATCAGCTGAAACAAGCTCTGTTGAATAAACTCTGCCCTGCGTTACAGGCTGAGGCTATGAGATCTGATTGGCGCGAATGGGATTTGGATAGATTTATTCAATTCATCCTAAAGTGCAACGATGATCTGGCAAGAAGAAAACGAAGGAATGCTAAAAGGGTAAATATGATTGCAAATGTAGTACCCATGCGACCAGAACCAAGTATGGCACCAAGGCCGAACTATCCGCCAAGACGTGAGACTCAACCACGATTTTATGAGGTGGGCGATGAAGTTCTCGAGACGCCGCGAGGCACGACACAAGTACCGAAGGGCGTGGACAACAGACAATGCAGATGGTGTAAGTCCCCACAACACACCTCAAGAGATTGTCCTACGAAGCCTTCCTGTACTGTGTGTGGAAAGAAGGGCCATGATGAGAAGAATTGCTATAGGGTGACACGTCAAGGAAAATTAGCTACACAACACATTACGGTCACACGCACGCCACAAGGTATTAGCATGGACTTGAAAGAAGATACTTCGAACCTAGCCGTGCTGGAGAGTTTAGCTAAGTACTTCAACGACTCATGCGATAGGGTAAAAGAGCAGAAGGCTAAGGCCGCAGCTAAGAAGAATGAACCAATGGCGGGTGCGGTCAATGTCGCGTCTGAACAAGAAAGCGGAGGTTTGTATGGGCGTTTTGTTATAGCCGACACGCATGTGACGTGCCTGGTTGATCCTGGTGCTGACAAGAACATCATCAGTTGGCAACAACTACAAACTCTACCGTTGGAATACCGATGTTTATGGCGACCGAATGAAGATGGTGAAATGATGTTGAACTTTATACAAGGCTCATGCGAAGTAGTTGGAACCATTAATCTACCTGTGATTTCACCTTTGGGAAATGTTGAGATGGAGTTCTGCATTGTGAAGGACGCTAGATTAAACATCCTCGGTAATCCGTGGATGCGGACGTTGAGCGCTGCTATTTGTTTCAAGAATGACGAAGTCCGAAATGAAGTTGGCCAACTACCCTTATTTACGGGTGAGATGGTTACCTATGCTGATGTCTTTAGCACTACACAAAGTGTTGTTGATGTCAACATTCTGTCGGACCTAAAACAGAATCTGGGTGAAACTCTCAGTGACGCTACCAAGTCACGGATAGTTGACATTCTGGAGAAATACTCGGAAGCATGGAAGAAGACAAGAGTCGCGTGTTCAAAGAACTTTGTTTACCGTATCGATACTGGTGAGGCTACTCCCATAGTTGAACCTCATCGACATTTCGCGCCGAAGACATTAGAAGAACTGAAGCGTTTGACACGTGAGCTACTTGAGGCTGGGGCTATTCGAAGATCTACTTCAAATTGGCTTTCACAACCAGTCATAGTTGCAAAGAAAGATGGTTCAAGTCGATTATGTGTAGACTTTCGATCATTGAATGCGGTTACGAAATCAGACCCATTTAATGCTCCCGACGCTGCTGCCATAATCCGTCAACTCGGACACTCAAAATTGTTCGTAGTGATGGATCTAAAGAACTCCTTCAATCAGATGAAAATCCATCCTGACGACAGACATAAGACAGCTTTCTGGACTCCACTAGGTCAGATGGAATGGCTTGGAGTACCGTTTGGATTGTTGAATGGAACGTCTGCCCTAGCCCGATGGCTCTACCTGAACGTAATCGACCTTGAAGGCATCGCTGTTTATGTTGATGATATTGTCATTCATGCAGATGATGAATCTACACTACTTAAATACTTTGAAGCCATGATGAAACGTCTATGTGAAATTGGTGCCCATGTTAATGTCGGCAAATGTAAGTTTGGCATAGAAGAGATTGAATTCCTAGGTTTCAACGTAAAGGCAGGGAAGTTAACTCCGCCTGTCGAATCCATCAATGCTATTAATGCGATCAAGGTCCCGCATGATACTACTACCATCCGTCGATTCTTAGGGATGGTTGGGTATTTCAGGAGTTTCATACAAGGTTTTGCTGAAATTGCAGGACCACTCTACGAACTACTTCAAAAAGATACTACTTTCAAGATGACTACTGAAAGACTTAAT
>NW_011645935.1:2631-4793 GCF_000223845.1 Gregarina niphandrodes | reverse complement strand
CATTCCTGCTTGAACATCCGATGCGTCGACGAAGATCGAAATCGTATTGCCCTTTGAGGGTCTTACTCGCTCTATTGTCCAATCTGAGTCAACCGCATTAATTAGGTCTCTAACCACGTTCGTAACGTGCTTAGTCTTTTGTAGTATCTGACGGATTTTCGTCAGCGAGTTTCGAACACCCGACCTGTGGATCATCTTATAATATGATAACTGGTGTGTCGCTCTCGTTATACTATCCACGCACTCGGATCGTAACAGTTTTCTAATCTGCTCAGCCTTGTCTTTGGGTATACCAATAGACTTCTCTGTAAACTCGTACCGGAGTATTACTAGCTCGGTGCGTGTCGACGACTTCTCTTTATTTATCTTGAAGCCGTATTCTTGCAGGTGACGTATCACTCTGCTGTATCTAGCCAAACACTCGTCTCTGTTGTCGCCCGCTACTATTATGTCGTCTTGATAAGATCTAACGTTTGTCTTATCGACTTCAAGTAGCTGCCCTAGCACTTTCATCATTACAACTGCAAAGTGTTTCCGGGCACACATTGCACCCATGGGCATGCGTGCATATCTATACGTCTCGCCATTCATCCCTAGGAACGAGTAGTAGTTCTTTTGGTCGTCAGCAACCGGGATCGCATGAAAGGCCTTCGACAGGTCGATCTTAACGATCTCCTGCTGTCCAGCAGCCCATGCGATAACTGGTCCGATTGCTTGCATATTCGGGAACTTGCCATCGTCGTTCGTATATGGATAAAGGCATTGACAGTTGTGTGTCACTCGTGTGCCGACTACATGCAGGTTTAAAATGGCTTTAACATCGGATCTATCGATCTTTTCGATGGTATGGTCTTCAAGTCGGTCGCGTATCCATTGTTCGTAGATCGTTGCCGCTTGACCAGTAAAGCGGGGTATTGCCCAGCGTATCGCCGGTTCCCCAGATTTTCTCCCCGAGCCTCCTTCTTCTTCAATACACGGATTGGTCAGCTCGTAGCTGTATTCATCCGCCTTAGTAACTATCGTCGACGGTGTATTATCGTCATCCGTCGAGGTGATTGAACCTTTAACATCAACTGGCTCGGCGTCTACCTTGTCTTGACGCCTGCCGAGTTCCTATTTAGTACCCTGCGACCAGTTCTTAGTGGCTTCCGTCGTCTTAGGAAGGCTTCCTCTTCTGTTCTGGTTGGCATTGTTGCCCGGGTATTTCTTCTTGTACGTCGAGTTCACTGCAGCTTGCTTAGTTTGGGGTTTTGTCTTACGTTCCTCGGGTCGTTTCCGCGAGCTAACGTTATATACTCTTAATGGTTTGAGGATCTGACCAGACTCGATCCTCTGCATAGTACCTTCTTTGCCGTATGCTACGCAGCTTAGCAAAATGTTCACCGATAAGTCGTGAGATATAAGGCCCTTGTCAATCAATTGGTTGATTCTGGCTATCAACTTGCCCGAATCGTCAATCTCTTCTTCCTGCCTCTCTAATGCCTGCCATAATCGCATGTTATCGGTGATGATGATCTTTCTCGCTCTCTTGTCGATGAAGTCTATCGCCGATTTATATCTTGCTAGCAGTTTATATGCCCCCTGAATCTCCTTGTACGAGGCGAGGTTCGTCGGTGTCCTCGTTCGTGGGATTGATTCAGTCATGACCGTCTGGTCGTTGTATCTAACCACCATTCCTGCTTGAACATCCGATGCGTCGACGAAGATCGAAATCGTATTGCCCTTTGAGGGTCTTACTCGCTCTATTGTCCAATCTGAGTCAACCGCATTAATTAGGTCTCTAACCACGTTCGTAACGTGCTTAGTCTTTTGTAGTATCTGACGGATTTTCGTCAGCGAGTTTCGAACACCCGACCTGTGGATCATCTTATAATATGATAACTGGTGTGTCGCTCTCGTTATACTATCCACGCACTCGGATCGTAACAGTTTTCTAATCTGCTCAGCCTTGTCTTTGGGTATACCAATAGACTTCTCTGTAAACTCGTACCGGAGTATTACTAGCTCGGTGCGTGTCGACGACTTCTCTTTATTTATCTTGAAGCCGTATTCTTGCAGGTGACGTATCACTCTGCTGTATCTAGCCAAACACTCGTCTCTGTTGTCGCCCGCTACTATTATGTCGTCTTGATAAGATCTAACGTTTGTCTTATCGACTTCAA
>NW_011645935.1:267-1351 GCF_000223845.1 Gregarina niphandrodes | reverse complement strand
TGTCCGTGCTGGAGATAGTCGTACGTCCGGCGGCCCTATTTTTAATTTTACTATTTTTACACCCCACAACTTACATGCCATACTCAAGGAAGAGCACAGGAGACGCAGGCCCGGCCGCCACACCGAGGGTGTAGATTCAAATTGCATGCGCGGGTTCGGATGCCGCTCCGTGTATTGCTGCTGGGTAATTATTGTGGCGGTGCTGAGTGCGTAACCTGAATACCAGCATTGTAGCTCGGTGGGAGAGTGTTGGGCTGATAACCCAAAGGTCCGACAGCTGCCGACCCGACCCACACAGATAGTCCAAATAGAGAATTGGAGCGTTGCGGCAGGTAGAGCGAAGTGGTAACAAACCAGGACAGAAAAATGGGTAAAATCCGGTAGACGCACTAATATTGGAGTCGTAGGGTGGCGTGTAGCAGTAGTAAGTAGGAACGGGTGGTAAGGTAAGGATAAGTAAAGGCAGGAGAAAAGAGGTCTAAAAGAGTAGGGACAAGAGTAGGGGCAGAATCCGATAGCACAGGAGTCTGTTGGTAGAAAAAGTAGAAAAAGTAAGATTATAAATTACTGCGTTAGGTTGCCAACACACTCGTCTGGTGTGGTGCGAAAGGCCGAATTAACGCATTGGCACAACAAGAATAAACCGAAATGATTGCCTCCGTAGCCCAGCGGGGTGAGTGCCGACCCCAATATCTGTGACGACCTGGAGTACGGTGGTTGAAGTCCCGCTCCTGACAAGAAGCCAGCCCCAGATATCTAGGACTCGATTCACCGTATTCGAGGTAGTTGCGGACGAAGAAAATCGGTATGGAATGGCACCGCGATCGACAGTTGTGTTGCTGTTTGGGGAAACTCCCTAAATCAACAAGAAGCTCCTAACCTCGCACCGGTCTCTGGATTCAAATCGTTCACGACTTCGCGAGAGTGCGTGCTCAATTTCCGACACTGCTCCACACAGTGTGCAATGGGGTCGAAGAACGGTATTGCCTGGGGTAGCTCAGTTGGTAGAGCGTCTGACTGTAGACAGATATCAGTTATTTCGGTGCCGCGGGATACCTTTCACTTGGCGTGCGCTCCCCATCGG
>NW_011645935.1:0-247 GCF_000223845.1 Gregarina niphandrodes | reverse complement strand
TTACTGCGTTAGGTTGCCAACACACTCGTCTGGTGTGGTGCGAAAGGCCGAATTAACGCATTGGCACAACAAGAATAAACCGAAATGATTGCCTCCGTAGCCCAGCGGGGTGAGTGCCGACCCCAATATCTGTGACGACCTGGAGTACGGTGGTTGAAGTCCCGCTCCTGACAAGAAGCCAGCCCCAGATATCTAGGACTCGATTCACCGTATTCGAGGTAGTTGCGGATGAAGAAAATCGGTATGG
>NW_011645934.1:5141-5447 GCF_000223845.1 Gregarina niphandrodes | reverse complement strand
GATCCGACCAACACAGATAGTCCGGGAGTGGCACCCCGGGCTACGGATGCTGTTGAGAGCCCAGTGTCGAGGTCCGTGCTTCCAGTCTTACTCCGGGGTAGTTGGAAATTACCAAACAACAGAATCACCCAGCAACTACCTTTTCAAATACCCACTAAAGCCGTGAAAGATCGGAGTCTGGGGCGGCTGGAGCCTTCCGTTACCCAGCTGCAGACCGACCCATCGACAGTCCGACGACGACCTCCCATTTTTCCCTTGTTGGCTGGTTTACGCTGTACCGCTACCGATCCGAACCACACAGATAGT
>NW_011645934.1:4428-4851 GCF_000223845.1 Gregarina niphandrodes | reverse complement strand
ACAACTCCCGAGCGTGCCACCATTTCCCCTAGACTCCGATCTTTCACGGCTTTGGTGGGTATTTGAAAAGATAGTTGCTGGGTGATTCCGTTGTTTGGTAATTTCCAACTATCCCGGAGTAAGATTGGAAGCACGGACCTCGACACTGGGTTCTCAACAGCATCCATAGCCCGGGGGGCCACTCCCGCCCAGGTCGTCTACTAGGGACGGTATGTCAGCTGCCGCTTCGGACGACCCGGGTATCGATCCCAGTGCCTCGCCACCATTAACATATTCCTTTTTGGGCGTAGTGACGTTCCGACACAAGACCACTCTGTCCTTCCGTCCTTACCGACAACAAACGGAAGTTCCGTGCAATTGCCAATGGCTATTTATCGAGTGTTTATGAGTCGCATACCCACCTACTCGTTTGGGCCTCTTCTC
>NW_011645934.1:2006-2794 GCF_000223845.1 Gregarina niphandrodes | reverse complement strand
AAGCACGCATTAACTACTGCACAACAAAGAATCGTCACCAAATTACTACAACAGAAAGTCAAAGACGCAGACATACTTAAGATCTACTGCCAGAACTTTAAAATTAAACCTAGACTTACTTACCAACCGCAACCGAACAAACCGCTTAGATTATATATAGATACCAGCAACGTCGCCGTCGGTCTCAACTTGTCGCAAGGCAGCAATAACTTGATGAGCAAATCTATACCAAAACCTGCCACTCACAACTACAGCAATACCAATGAGGCTCAAGGAGGCTACGCCATACTTAAGAAACATCTCGCTCAGATTAAAGACTACTGCCGAACTTTGCGCAAACCACTACTCATTTTTACCGACAACGCACTACTCAATACGGCACTCAACAAACCGGAACCAGACGACAAAGGCGACGTCTACTATTTCGCTAACAAAATACTCAGACTACTTAAGACGGTTGACAATAAAGTCACATACTACCACATTCACGGAAAGTTCAACCCAGCTGATGCACCGAATAGGCAACCTACCGACAAGTTAAAAATAGACAAGAAGAGATATACCTCAGAAAATCGATTGTGGGCCAACGATAGATTCTATCGCACACAAGAATCAAGCCGCACACCAACGGCCAATTATATTTCTCGCCCACAATTGCTAACTCAAGAATTAATTAATACCCGCAAGAGACCTCCGGACCACGATTTATTATTTACCGGGAGACGCCGTCTCCAACATGAAACTGTAAACATTTAAAAATTTTATCCTTTTTCGAAAAGCTAACTTGA
>NW_011645934.1:0-1986 GCF_000223845.1 Gregarina niphandrodes | reverse complement strand
ACAACGCACTACTCAATACGGCACTCAACAAACCGGAACCAGACGACAAAGGCGACGTCTACTATTTCGCTAACAAAATACTCAGACTACTTAAGACGGTTGACAATAAAGTCACATACTACCACATTCACGGAAAGTTCAACCCAGCTGATGCACCGAATAGGCAACCTACCGACAAGTTAAAAATAGACAAGAAGAGATATACCTCAGAAAATCGATTGTGGGCCAACGATAGATTCTATCGCACACAAGAATCAAGCCGCACACCAACGGCCAATTATATTTCTCGCCCACAATTGCTAACTCAAGAATTAATTAATACCCGCAAGAGACCTCCGGACCACGATTTATTATTTACCGGGAGACGCCGTCTCCAACATGAAACTGTAAACATTTAAAAATTTTATCCTTTTTCGAAAAGCTAACTTGACTATATTTGTTTCAACGATCTCTTGCATTTGAACGACTCTAACTTGTGAACTCAACTTATTTATTATTATTATTACGACATGACCCTGGTGGGTGCTGACTACCGCTCAATACTGAACGCAACATATACGACTATGACCGCTTCAACTACTACCGCCGTCGAGAAGTTACAACTCGCAAACCAACTACGTGCACAATGTTATGAAGCACTCAAACAGTCAGGACGATTCGAGGAATTCGTCGAGCGCCTCAACTACTGCAATGCTCAGAACTACTTAAACCTATCTGCGTTAGACACTGCCAACATTATCGCACTTGTGTCAAAAGCTGGCATTGTTAGAGGACTGCAACTATGGCAGAATGGGGCTATGCCCTCGATTGGACCTGGACGCGGCCGAGGTCGAGGCAGAGGCCGAGGCCGTGGATCATTCAGAGGCCGTGGCGGTAACTAGGATTTCGGCAAAGCCACCTGTACCCAACTCGTGCGCCGGAGCCAAGAAGATTTCGAAAGGGGGCTTGGTCTCGCAAGGAGGCCTAAGTACACGACACTACCTCACTTCACCGAAAAGGTGGAGCGCAACGATCTTCCGCAATACCATGGACGATTACCAACCAGACCCGAAGAGCTACAAACCATTGACTCATGGTTAAAGCCGCTACTACACCAACATAAGATTACGCCACTACCGAACCGACCGAACTTTACACTACCGACACGCGTCGTGAAGGATAGAGTTACCCACGATTGCCGACCACTACTTCCGTATGTCAACGATGCCGGACGCTTCCCAAACCTACAGAGCTGCTGGCCAATTATCACGTGGGGAGCACAACAACCACTACTAGCTAAGATTGACCTATCTAAGGCATTTCATACTATACCACTAACCACGGACCAGATCGGTACCTACGCATTCGAACACCGCGGCAAGTATTACGCCTATAACTGCATGCCCATGGGAGCAACCAACGCACCAAAACATTTTCATGCTACCATGGGAACTATACTAAAGGATATACCGTTTGCTGAACACTTGAGATTCTATCAAGACGACATTTTCATCGCTGCCGACAACCACCGAGAGTTAAACTACAGATACAAACATACCAAACAACACCTAACGACTTATGGCTTCAAGGTCAACCCAAAGAAAAGCCAAATACACTGTACCAATATACTCGGTTACGAACTACTCAACCACTCGCTGACAATACCAACAAAGAAATGGCAGACCATACAACACTTGATAGATACCAACATGCATACCAACATTAGTCCCGGCAGTGGATTCTTCAATGAAACGGCATTCTGATCGGTTGTTGGCCCATCTCCTCTGCCTGTGTGGGTCGGCTTTCACCCGTACGACCCGGGTTCGAGTCCCGGCAGTGGATTCTTTAATGAAACGGCATTCTGATCGAGTGTTGGTGTCATCTCTTCTGCCTGTGTGGGTCGGTTCGGCAACCGTCGGACCATGGGCGCTCTCTCACAGGGCCCCGGAGGCAATCGTGTGGGCACCCCCACAGATAGAACCGACAGTGCCAACAACCAAGGCAATT
>NW_011645933.1:0-3517 GCF_000223845.1 Gregarina niphandrodes | reverse complement strand
GTTCGTTGTGAACCCAACTGGAATCACCTACTCGCAAATAATCCCACAAAGTGACGTGATGCCGGGTCAAGCGTGTCACACAAAACCGTACCTGGCATAGCGTGTGGTAGGCGTGACCTCTTACGTAGGCCAATTCTGGGACGTCACCTCGCCAAGCCCCTTCCACTCGAACGGTGTGGAATAGGTCCTCGAGTGGATCTGTGGTCTCGCGTCGTGTTATCGGCTCATCAGGAGCTGGCGCATACACAAGTGCATATCCGTAAGCGGGGCGGTCGGTGGCACACACCCTTGGCAACCCAGTCGTAGCAATCCCACTAACTCGCGACCAGTCCAGAACTCCACTAGGGTGGTCGTACCCGAAGTCTGACTCCCGGAGCGTCTTTAGGTAGTACCGTGAGGTACGTGTATGAGGCAACAACATGCATTCGCGCACGACCAGGTAGAATGGGTCTTCAGGCCCACGCGGTCCCGCGGGCAATGTACCGAGCAGTGCACACATATCAGCGGGAGTCACGGTCAGTTCATCAGCTGCCATCTTACCGCCGAATAACTCAACCCCACATACATTGGTGGACAGGTGTCGCAAGATGGCCCGCTTTATGTCACTCATGTCTCGTCTCGAGCCGTCACCGAATATCTGCTGTCCGTGCTCACAATCAAGCATCCATCCGACGAGTGGCAGGCTGAAGACATTGCAAGCGTAATCGTGTTGTTCTGCAACAATGACCGCGATGTCATGTGCCTTCAGGTACAGTTCAGAAGCGAGTTCGGTAGGGTTGACCAGCCATGGGGGGGCGCTGGTGTAGGTTAGGATCCCTGCGTCGATGAAGAATCTGGCGTAAGGGTGCACTTCCGGTATAGAGTAGTCGTCACTCAACTCTGACCTACTCACTCCAATGAACGCTGCCTCTGTACCTATCCCCCGGATCTTGTTGGCACTGCGTGTGTCTAAAAGGGGTGTTCCACGTAATAGATAGGTATCAGCACAACGAAAGTCACGTGTTCGGACCGTATTACCATCAGAGGTGTCAGGTGTAGGCAGGCGGAAACACATCAGTCCTGACAATATCAGCGCAGCGTCCCAATCTGCCCTCGCAAACGGCTTTTGTGAGTTTAACCTTTGCAGGAGTGAGAACATGGTCATCGCTAGCTCTCCATATCCGCGTTTGCGCCTGAGGAAGTCAACGATGTCCCCGAAGAGATCATGGGTGAAACCCCTCTCACCTGGCCTGATATCCAGATAGCCGGCGAACGCGGAAGTCGTCAATTCTGGCACGACGTAGATCACATGCCTCGTAGGTCCTTTCACGTGAACGAGGTTCGCGTAGGGGGTCCCCAACTTATCATTCGGGGAAGGTTCAAAACCCTCAGTGTTATACGGGACATTCAGATGGATCAGAGGATAATCTAAGTGGCACAGCGTCCAAGCCAAGATATCATCACGCGACTCTAGGGCTTTGGGGACGTATATGAGCGCTGTATTCCCATCCCTCACTCGGTGGCGCCGCGTATTTGCCTCAGGCGTATCACCTCGGAGAAGCTCCCGCACAGTGATGATCTCCACGTCGATACGTGTCACACCAGCATATACCTCACCGGATAGAGGAAAGGCTCCCCGCATGGTGTCGATCCGCAGGTTACGCGATTCGTTGGTATACAAGGGGTCGGTGTCCGAGACCAAAAACGGATTGGTGCACGAGTAGGAGGTCATAATATATAACATGGCTCGTAATAACCGATCGAGATCACTGTGTTGGTGTAACAACGGGTCGTTGGCTTCAAACTTCCGCTATCATGCTAGAACTGAGTACTTATAAAAGTCACTGTCCCTGTCCGTATGTGCACGCACGGGTTCCTGTTCATTCATACCAGATATATTGCTGAGGGCGGTGCGATACTTGGCCACTAGATCGATGGGAAAGCCTTCCATGCGCCTGGATGCGACGAACAGAGACACTGGGACCTGTGGGACGAGCTGTAGCCTGCCGTAAGCCGCCTCGAGCAACCTTTCCGCAAGTTCATGCACCTCGAGGTTGAGCCCACGTCTGCGCAGATCGTGGATAGCCTCAAAGTCGTCCATTGAGGCGCTGACCACAGTATCCCCATAGAGTGCAACACTGTTGTCAGCATAGGGCGAGCAACCGGTTATACTAACCCCCGCTTCCGAAACTCCGTGGGCCGGGAACAACCACGCCAAGAACAGGGGGTCCCTGGATATGTTATACGCCTGAGGCACGGTATAGAAGACATCGGCCATATCTGGCGCTCGGTGACGTTGGATTGAAGCCTCGGAGACCTCGTCCTCCTCCACACCAGCCGGAATGTCGTCCTCTTCAGGGTCAACGTTAAGACCTATTCGTATAGCGTTGACCCACTCCTCTTCGGTGGGAGCTACTCTCGGCCGCCGCTGGCGAGTGCCTTGGGTAATTATGTCCCACAGCTCCACTAACGGCGTGTGATAGACAACGTCTCGTCCGTACCCCGTCCTGATGCATGTATCACGGTAGCGGGGAGCTGGCTCAGGGCCGTAGTACCATGGCATAAGATTGAGTGCTGCAGCCATCCCCTGAGTATGAAATGGTAATGCCGTGCGCAGCGTGTCGATTCGCTCTATAGCAGCGACTATCTCCCGGTAACGCGTAACGTCTATGCGCGCCTCGATCGTCATGACTCCTTTCACGAAGCCATCAACACCCATTTTACGCACGAGGCTATCCCTCACCAATACCTTATCGATCACACTCGGCTTAGCGGAAGTGAGTGGCATGACGGGCTCAAGCGGTGAGTTGACAACTACGGGGACTGCCGATCCCTCGACGTTGATGGATGTTTTCGAGGTCGTTGCTTCGAGAAAATCTTTGTTATCTCGGAACTCCTGGTATACCCGCGGGTTGTCTATTCTGATGCGGACAGTTCCTTCAATACCCGGTATAACGACATTGCGTGTCTCACGGCATTCGATGACTGTAGAGGAGCTATCCCCTCCACTTGTCGGACTGCTAGGGTCAGCTCTGCCGGGTACTCCGGCAGCATCGGCATGATGTGTAACGCCCACAACATTTTCTCCCATACCAACGGTGCCTGTAGCAGTTCGTTGAGGAACTCGCTGGGCGCGGCCACCCGCGGGTACTCCGCGCGGTGCAGCGCTCGCGTCCGCAACAACTTCCGCATCAACTCTGGCTCCTCGTGGGGAGTCTCCAGTGGACTGTACTCGGACGGGGACTGTCTCGGGGGTGGCAGGGGACCCAGCGGGGGAACTGGGGGGGGGGGGGTGGAACCACTCGATGTTCCTCGGGAACTACCACTCTGCCCGCTGCTATCTTGCGATCTATCTCGTCCCGCATCGCCACGAAGAATCCCTTCAGATTCACCACTTTGCGCACGAACGGCGGACGTTTGGGGGCTGGCCGGCTGTTGACCGTTTCCTGCCTCGGGTCTATGTCTTGGGTCATCCATTAACACTTATTGAGATCTTATAAACTTTCTTATGAGGCACCGTCACTTGTCTACTGCCGTC
>NW_011645932.1:3296-4343 GCF_000223845.1 Gregarina niphandrodes | reverse complement strand
AGACTGACAACGCAACCGGAGCGGGAACCGAGAGGTTCAAAGAAGGAGTGGTGAGAAGGGTAGAAAGACTGGACAGGTCGACAAGTGAAAGGAAAAAGAAGAGGAGGGTTATTTGTTATGAACCGATGCCCAAGCCCAAGAAAAGTGATGACTTCAAGAAATTTTGTGAAGGTCGTAATTTCGCCGACACAACGGCTAGAGACGACGCCGTCACCTGCCTTTGACCTTCTTCTTTCTGATCACCTAGAAATTTTCCGGTTAACAATGACTAACGCGATAATAATGATACACCTTTGTTAATAACTTCATTGCTTCCACTCACCATTCCAGCAATACTAACCCACAAGCGCGCTCTCTTCCTCCAAATCGTCAAGATCGTGTACTACCTCGAAGCCTCCTCGCTATGCATTCACTCGCTCTTCCTTCTTGGTTCTTCTTCCGTCGAAGTCCTGGCTGCTACCTTCACCTCGGTCTACTCGACCACTCGTTCGCGACTCGACCACTGGACACTGGCCACCTACTTCGCTGCCGCTCAGAAGTTCTCCATGTTCTCCCCGTCGCTCGCTACTATGTTCTTTTTCTTGGTTTGCTGTTTCTTGCTCTACCTACAATGGCACTCCAGACTGGTGGACCTGGATAAACCCCACGACCTCACCGCAACTGACCACCACGACAATTCCAAGACTACTCGTACCTCTACTCCCTCTGACGCCGTCCTGACCGTCATGAACAACAATCTAACGTCCATCACCTCTGCCCTCAGGTCTTCTGACTACTCCCTGCGTGACCGCCGTGTCCAAGACCCTTATGCAATTTGAGACCCTCGTGAAACCTATACTGCTTGAGTTCAACCCTGTCGCTATCAAAAGCGTAACTGCGCTACCTCGGGCCGATTTTACTGCTGCCCCTATGCCGAACGAGACCAAGGCTACTGGTGTGTTGCACGAGACCCCTCTTGTTTGCCCTGTTGCCCCCGCCGTCACTCCCACAAACTATGTGCTACTAATAGCATTGCCCCTGAGTCTAGACCCTTTGACATCCGCGATT
>NW_011645932.1:2419-3276 GCF_000223845.1 Gregarina niphandrodes | reverse complement strand
CCACCTACTTCGCTGCCGCTCAGAAGTTCTCCATGTTCTCCCCGTCGCTCGCTACTATGTTCCTTTTCTGGTTTGCTGTTTCTTGCTCTACCTACAATGGCACTCCAGACTGGTGGACGACCTGGATAAACCCCACGACCTCACCGCTACTGACCACCACGACGATTCCAAGGCTACTCGTACCTCTACTCCCTCTGACGCCGTCCTGACCGTCATGAACAACACTCTAACGTCCATCACCTCTGCCCTCACAGGTCTTCTGACTACTCCCTGCGTGACCGCCGTGTCCAAGACCCTTATGCAATTTGAGACCCTCGTGAAACCTATACTGCTTGAGTTCAACCCTGCCGCTATCAACAGCGTAACTGAGCTACCTCGGGCCGATTTTACTGCTGCCCCTATGCCAAGGCTACTGGTGTGTTGAACGAGACCCCTCTTGTTTGCCCTGTTGCCCCCGCCGTCACTCCCACAAACTATGTGCTACTGATAGCATTGCCCCTGAGTCTAGACCCTTTGACATCCGCGATTACTTGAACTTGTCCGAAGAGGAGTTGTGTAATCTCCTGGTGCAGCGTCGTGCAGCCAGCCGTGAAGTCAAGACTTCATTGAAATTCCTGTCTGACGATGAAAAGAAAATCGCCACCACTGATCAGTTGACAGATTGCCACCTGACAGGTTGAAGACGCCCTGACAGCTGCCCTGCACACACCGCTCAGTGAGCGAAAGGTCACAGGTCCGATTTCGGCAGAAGGCCTCCTCCTCCTTACCCCTCCATAACTGAGGTGCCTTTATGCAACTGAACCGCATTTCATCCGCGTGTTGTTCCGCTTGTGGAGAAGTTCATTGCATGTGTGCTG
>NW_011645932.1:1645-2399 GCF_000223845.1 Gregarina niphandrodes | reverse complement strand
ACTGAGCTACCTCGGGCCGATTTTACTGCTGCCCCTATGCCAAGGCTACTGGTGTGTTGAACGAGACCCCTCTTGTTTGCCCTGTTGCCCCCGCCGTCACTCCCACAAACTATGTGCTACTGATAGCATTGCCCCTGAGTCTAGACCCTTTGACATCCGCGATTACTTGAACTTGTCCGAAGAGGAGTTGTGTAATCTCCTGGTGCAGCGTCGTGCAGCCAGCCGTGAAGTCAAGACTTCATTGAAATTCCTGTCTGACGATGAAAAGAAAATCGCCACCACTGATCAGTTGACAGATTGCCACCTGACAGGTTGAAGACGCCCTGACAGCTGCCCTGCACACACCGCTCAGTGAGCGAAAGGTCACAGGTCCGATTTCGGCAGAAGGCCTCCTCCTCCTTACCCCTCCATAACTGAGGTGCCTTTATGCAACTGAACCGCATTTCATCCGCGTGTTGTTCCGCTTGTGGAGAAGTTCATTGCATGTGTGCTGGGCAGCCGTCAACAGCGTCTTCAATATGTGAGGCAACCTCAGGTTGTGCGCCGGCAGCCGGCAGCCTTCTTTGTGTATGGGCAGAGAGCATTCGGTTTGCAAGCGGAAGGTCGCCGGTCCGATTCCGGCAGAAGGCTTCCTTGCACCACCACTCGACAATTCGGGCTGGCTTCTTGTGGACCGAACCGAATTTATCCGCGTCCATTCCGCGTGTTGCTCTGCTTATTGAGAAGCTTTTCACGCGTGTGCAAGGCAACTGCC
>NW_011645932.1:0-867 GCF_000223845.1 Gregarina niphandrodes | reverse complement strand
ACCATCATGGTAAAGTCGTTACGGGTTTTGTGGGCGGAACTCGTCCAGCTGGGCTGCAGAGACAATCGTGTCGGTTGTCGGCGTTATGCTTGCCGTCCTCTTTGCGGAGGGGGTATTGATCTTCGATGCTCTCGATTCCGCAGAGTGATGCCATATCCATTAGGTCACATCGCCAACGGGTACGTGCTGATAATGGTCAGTTGATGCCCACGGCCGTTTCTGGTCATTCGGAGACATGTTGTCAGTGTGGCGGGAGACCGGACAAAGCCGATCGGCACATTTTTGATCGTATCTGCACTACAAATTCCACACTCCCGCCCCCCGTGAACCTTTCAGATCGTATCCACTGTAGTCTAGGTGGCTAGAGTATACGGCTCTCACCCGTACGACCCGGGTTCGAACCCCGTCGGTGGATGTGCGCGCAACATAGAGACCACCCTGTCCGGTGCAATCGGTATCGGCTGGGATTGAATCGGCGACTTTGAGATTAACAGCCACACGCTCTGCCAACTGAGCTATAAAACCGTGCTCTGAGTAAAGATGAACGGAGTGGTGGTACGATCGGAACAATGGCCCGGGCATTATACTCGGTTGTTGGTGCTGTCTCTCTTTGTGTACGGGTCGGATCGGCAGCTGTCGACGGTACAGTGGCGCGGCACTGGTCAGCGGATAGCAGGTGTAGTTCCGCACCGTTGTGAACGGGAAAGGCTGGTGTGCGAGGAGAGCGCGCTAGCATGCGACCACGTTATCTCCGGCATGGACAACCGCTGCCGCATTGGACGACTTGGGTATCGATCACAGTGCCTCTCGCAAGTGTGTGATGGTATGCGACCTTGCTATCTCCAGCAGGACAATATATCAGCTGCC
>NW_011645931.1:3739-5587 GCF_000223845.1 Gregarina niphandrodes | reverse complement strand
GCCGCCTGCTCTTTCATCTGACCGATAGGGCGCGCACGCCAAGCGAAAGGCATTTCGCAGCACCGAAATAACTAGACCACAAACTACATTTTGACAGAAATATATCAGTCCCGTGGGACGGAAACGAACCGCCCGCTGCCTGATATCTGTCTACAGTCAGACGCTCCACCAACTGAGCTACCTTGGGCAATACCGTCCTTCAACTCCATTGTGCACGATGTGAAGCAGTGTCGGGAATTGAGCACGCACTCTCGCGAAATCGTGAGATTTGAATCCAGGGGCCGGTGCGAGGGCAGGAGCTTCTTGTTGATTTAGGGAGTTTCACAAACAGCAACACAACTATTGTGCCAACAGACCCGAACCAACTCAGGTACTCTCGCGCATCATAGTCGAGCCTGGTCTTTCTGTTGCGGGCACGGGATTCCAACACGATGAGAGCCGTATATCCCAGCCGCCTGCACTTTGGATAAACTCGGCCATTCTGTGGATGGGTGGGAATGGCGTGGACTTTTCCGATCGTATCACCACATCTTTATCGCAAGATGAAGAGCGAGGTATCAGTCTAGTTCACCGTGGGCTTTCCGACCTCGGTTAGTATTCCATCCGGACAAACCAGTCAGAATCTGCGGTAACTATATCCCGCCGAACACTCTACTAAAAGGAAACAGCTACCCCTCACCGAATATGGAGGAAATGCTGCAATTACTCGCATAAGGCAAGTATTTTGCTAAAGTGGACTTGACCAAATCTTTTTGGCAGCTTCCACTGACACCACAAAGCAGGCAACTGACTGTCTTCTATGGAGTGAGGGGTCTTTATGAATACACACGGCTACCTTCCGGTCTAAAAGTAGCTCCGGCACTTTTCCAACAGACCACAGATCGAGTGCGCAAGGATCTTCCATGGGCTTTCCCGTGTGTCGACGACATCGCGACTATCGGTGTCACCAAAGAGGAGTGCGCTGATCGGATGAGAGCCATTGTAGAAACCTTAACCCAAAAAAGGTTGACTATCAATTACGATAAGTCAGCACCAGACAATTCCTCGGACACAAGATCGCGTATAAATCGATAGTGCTATACCCACGACATGTCGAAGCTATGCAAGCTCAACGACCTCCGCTATCCACAGCTTCCTTGGTTTGGCTAATTGTTTTAGGAGGTTTATTCCGCGATACGCCGAAATTGCACAACCACTGTACACAATACTACATCAACCAGGTGGGGTTTCGGAGAAAAAGAACTTAAGGCATGGAGTCACTTGAAGGAAGTGCTGACACAACTTCCGAATTTACACCCGATTGACAGCAACAGTCCGATTGCTCTAGATACCGACGCATCGCAGCGAGGTATCGGAGCCTGTCTATGTCTCCAAAAGGGCAACGACCTCTTTCCTGTGGCGTACGCCTCCCACGCATTCACTAAACATGAAGCCAAGTGGCCAATACGGGAACTCGAAGCCTTTGCAATAGTCTGGGCCCTTCGGCATTTCCGACAACTTCTCCTAGGACGCAACATCACGATTCGAACGGATCATGAATCCCTCCGTTGGATGCGAAATTGTGACAAGGGCCGTATAGCACGCTGGAACTCCTCATTAGATGAATTTGATTTACAGATTATTTACAGCAAGGGGAAGGAGAATCAAATATCAGTGGTTAACTGGAGTGATGCGCTGGGACGTGGTGCTGTCGGACCCTACCTGACAGTCAGGAGCACCCACCGTCCCACTGCTCTCCACTGGCGCGCAAACGTGTCCTAACACTAGAGCACAAACGGTCTATTCATTTAGTCCGACAGCTGCCGATCCTACCCGCAGATGGCACAGACAGTGCCAACGACCGCTACA
>NW_011645931.1:1785-2170 GCF_000223845.1 Gregarina niphandrodes | reverse complement strand
GTGGACGACTGTTGTTAGGATCACCTCTTGCACTTCACTTCGCTCTCCTGTCACCCCCCTCCCTTCACCCCCTCACGTCGGCTTCGTTTCTTGCTTCGTCTTCGCTATTTTAGGATCACTTTGATTATTGGATTATGGATTGATTAATTATGGATGAAATTATTAAATTATTGAATTAATTACCGGACTAATTAATATATTATGGATTGATTAATCAAAATAAATTACGGGAATGGCTAAAAATAATTATAATTAAAAAAAAAATGAATTAAGACGATGCTCGAGACCATATTACCTCGAGACCGTACTACCTCGAGATCATACTACCTCGAGACCATATTACCTCGAGACCATATTACCACGAGACCATATTACCACGGGGTCG
>NW_011645931.1:1159-1508 GCF_000223845.1 Gregarina niphandrodes | reverse complement strand
CGNGCCCGGCTATGTCGCGTTATGTATTGAGGATTTGGGGGAGGTTCGAATCCACCTACCGTTATTAAAGTTGCCAACCGGCCGAGAACTGCAAGCGGTTGGCAGCTGACCTACTTTTACCATACGTTGACTTGGTTTGACTTGATCTTGGTTTGACTTGATCTTGGTTTGACTCTTGATCTTGGTTTGACTTGATCTAACTTATGCCCTGTGTCTGAGACGTAACCATGAATCCGCGAAAGATAGTAGGACTTAGCACGGCCTAAGTCTGAACCCTCCACCATGGCGAACTCGTTCACAAACTCTAGTCCGAAAGCTGGGGGTGCCGCCTTCTTCATGAAGTGCCCAG
>NW_011645931.1:734-1139 GCF_000223845.1 Gregarina niphandrodes | reverse complement strand
CATACGTTGACTTGGTTTGTTTGACTTGGTTTGTTTGACTTGGTTTGACTTGATCTAACTTATGCCCTGTGTCTGAGACGTAACCATGGATCCGCGGGAGGTAGTAGGACTTAGCACGGCCTAAGTCTGAACCCTCCGCCATGGCGAACTCATTCACAAACTCTAGTCCGAAAGCTGGGGGTGCCGCCTTCTTCATGAAGTGCCCAGCTCGAGGATTAGGGGGGCGGTGTGAACAAAAGTGCGGGGTGGGTGGTAACACCCACGGGCTCAACTATGCTATTTTGGCTGCAGGGTCTCTGACGCAGGTAAGGACTTGAGTACGCAGAACGCGGAAACCGTTGCGCATCGCTGCATCGGTAGGCCTTACCGGACGCGATCAGAACCCGACTCAACGTAAAAGGCGTG
>NW_011645931.1:0-553 GCF_000223845.1 Gregarina niphandrodes | reverse complement strand
ACGGCCTAAGTCTGAACCCTCCGCCATGGCGAACTCATTCACAAACTCTAGTCAGAAAGCGTGGGGGTGCCGCCTTCTTCATGAAGTGCCCAGCTCGAGGATTAGGGGGGCGGTGTGAACAAAAGTGCGGGGTGGGTGGTAACACCCACGGGCTCAACTATGCTATTTTGGCTGCAGGGTCTCTGACGCAGGTAAGGACTTGAGTACGCAGAACGCGGAAACCGTTGCGCATCGCTGCATCGGTAGGCCCTACCGGACGCTATCAGAACCCGACTCAACGTAAAAGGCGTGTTGCCTTTGGCTGCATCCAACTCCCTCCGTATTTTTCCGGAGGTGGACTTCGAACCCAGGGCCTGCCGGCCAATTTACGATAGACTTTACCCACTCGGGCATCGACCCTTCAATCACAAAATTAAAAGAGAGAAGGAGACAAGCGGTACACCTACCAATCGGGTACCAGAGTTTATTTTACGTCCGAGACCTCCGATACAAGTTTAAGTGAAGTTTAAAGTTCTGAGTTAAGTGAAGAATGGCCACCAATAACGATCAAACT
>NW_011645930.1:3268-4034 GCF_000223845.1 Gregarina niphandrodes | reverse complement strand
TCTGTCTGCGCGGTTCGTGGGTGTGCTTGATTTTCGATCAAACCTTGTAAGGCTGGGAGCGTAAACCAGCCAAAAACGGAAAGGAATGGGAGGTCGGTGGGGTCGGTCTGGAGCTGAGTACTGGAAGGCTTCAGCCGCCCAAAAAAAGAATAGTTCCTGTATAAAGAGCCACGTTGTGTTCTCGCACACTGGGGTGGCGGGACTGAAAATTGACTCGTTGCCGCACCAGCACGCCCCGCACGCTAAGCGAGCTCATACGAGTCGCGTGTCCAGCACAACCGGATTCTCGTGAACAGCATTTACCCAATACCGGGCCAACTCAGAACAATCTCGGGCAGGGCTCGAACATTTCACGTCCCTAAAGTTTTGCGGTCCGCCGTGGCGAACCGGCGATCGCATAAATATTCCAAGGGTAGCATTGGAGCCTTGCAAGCCTAAAATCCGGGTTCGAGCCCCGGTTGATGCAGCTCGCACGGTGATCCCCGTAAACCCTTGCTGCGTGGAGTTCAGCGTGCTCCACTACCGTTTGGGGGCCATAAAAGGCGTCTCCTGCCACACTTGTGTGCGAGTGCGCACTTTGTTGTGGTGAGTGACGCGAAGGCAGACGACGTTCCGAAGTGTGGAGGCAAAAAGATGATGGTCATTCCATCTTTCATTGCTGCGTGTCGTTTCCTTCAAGGCTAAGCTGGCTTCGTAAGCCTCAAAAACGATATGTGCGTGTGGGCAGGCTCTTCGAGAGCTTTTGTGTGGTTAACGGGTCCGAAAT
>NW_011645930.1:2538-3248 GCF_000223845.1 Gregarina niphandrodes | reverse complement strand
CTAAGCGAGCTCATACGAGACGCGTGTCCAGCACAACCGGATTCTCGTGAACAGCACTTACCCAATGCCGGACCAACTCAGAACAATCTCGGGCAGGGCTCGAACATTTCACGTCCCTAAAGTTTTGCGGTCCGCCGTGGCGAACCGGCGATCGCATAAATATTCCAAGGGTAGATTGGAGCCTTGCAAGCCTAAAATCCGGGTTCGAGCCCCGGTTGATGCAGCTCGCACGGTGATCCCCGTAAACCCTAGCTGCGTGGAGTTCAGCGTGCTCCACTACCGTTTGGGGGTCATAAAAGGCGTCTCCTGCCACACTTGTGTGCGAGTGCGGACTTTGTTGTGGTGAGTGACGCGAAGGCAGACGACGTTCCGAAGTGTGGAGGCAAAAAGATGATGGTCATTCCATCTTTCATTGCTACGTGTCGTTTCCTTCAAGGCTAAGCTGGCTTCGTAAGCCTCAAAAACGAATATGTGCGTGTGGGCAGGCTCTTCGAGAGCTTTTGTGTGGTTAACGGGTCCGAAATCAGGAAGGCTGGGTAGGTAGAGCGTAAAGGCACGCTCGGGAGTTTTTGGCAGGAGTGGGACTCGAACCAGCGTATTCCAGGTCGTCGCAGATATTGTGGTCGGCGCTCACCCCACAGGGCTACGGAGCCATTCGAATCGGTTGTTGGTGCTATCTCTCTGTCTGTGCGGGTCGGATCGGCAGGTGG
>NW_011645930.1:2017-2518 GCF_000223845.1 Gregarina niphandrodes | reverse complement strand
AATCCGGGTTCGTGTCCCGGTTGATGCAGCTCGCACGGTGATACCCATAAACCCTAGCTGTGTGGATTTCAGCGTGCTCCACTACCGTTTGGGGGTCATAAAAGGCGTCTCCTGCCACACTTGTGTGCGAGTGCGGACTTTGTTGTGGTGAGTGACGCGAAGGCAGACGACGTTCCGAAGTGTGGAGGCAAAAAGATGATGGTCATTCCATCTTTCATTGCTACGTGTCGTTTCCTTCAAGGCTAAGCTGGCTTCGTAAGCCTCAAAAACGAATATGTGCGTGTGGGCAGGCTCTTCGAGAGCTTTTGTGTGGTTAACGGGTCCGAAATCAGGAAGGCTGGGTAGGTAGAGCGTAAAGGCACGCTCGGGAGTTTTTGGCAGGAGTGGGACTCGAACCAGCGTATTCCAGGTCGTCGCAGATATTGTGGTCGGCGCTCACCCCACAGGGCTACGGAGCCATTCGAATCGGTTGTTGGTGCTATCTCTCTGTCTGTGCGGGTC
>NW_011645930.1:1633-1997 GCF_000223845.1 Gregarina niphandrodes | reverse complement strand
CTCGTTCAAGCTCTCGTGGTCTAAGGCACATTGTGGTCGTCGCTCGCCAGTGCGACCCGACTGTTCGGCATCCTTTGGGTGTGACAGAGTTGGCTAATCCTACGGGCCTATGGCGCAATGGCAGCGCGTGTGACTCCAGATCAAAAGGTTGGGCGCTCGACTCGCTCTGGGCTCAAGCAAGGTGTGACAAGAACAAGGCAGCGCAATGGACGCTCGGAGTTTTTGGCAGGAGTGGGACTCGAACCGGCGTATTCCAGGTCGTCGCAGATATTGTGGTCGGCGCTCACCCCACAGGGCTACGGAGGCATTCGAATCGGTTGTTGGTGCTATCTCTCTGCCTGTGCGGGCTGGATCGGCAGGGGGC
>NW_011645930.1:938-1613 GCF_000223845.1 Gregarina niphandrodes | reverse complement strand
CGTAAACCCTTGCTGCGTGGAGTTCAGCGTGCTCCACTACCGTTTGGGGGTCATAAAAGGCGTCTCCTGCCACACTTGTGTGCGAGTGCGCACTTTGTTGTGGTGAGTGACGCGAAGGCAGACGACGTTCCGAAGTGTGGAGGCAAAAAGATGATGGTCATTCCATCTTTCATTGCTACGTGTCGTTTCCTTCAAGGCTAAGCTGGCTTCGTAAGCCTCAAAAACGAATATGTGCGTGTGGGCAGGCTCTTCGAGAGCTTTTGTGTGGTTAACGGGTCCGAAATCAGGAAGGCTGGGTAGGTAGAGCGTAAAGGCACGCTCGGGAGTTTTTGGCAGGAGTGGGACTCGAACCAGCGTATTCCAGGTCGTCGCAGATATTGTGGTCGGCGCTCACCCCACAGGGCTACGGAGCCATTCGAATCGGTTGTTGGTGCTATCTCTCTGTCTGTGCGGGTCGGATCGGCAGGTGGCGGACCAAACTGGTGGGAAAACGTGGGGGGTGAGCGCGTCTGAAGGGCCTGTCAGACTGCGTCCCCTGTAGTCTAGGTGGCCAGGATATACGGCTCTCACCCGTGCGACCCGGGTTCGAGTCCCGGCAGTGGAATCTTCAATGAGTTTCAAAGGGTCTGCCTGTGTGGTCGGCTCGGCAGCCGTCGGACCATGGGCACTCTCCCA
>NW_011645930.1:0-596 GCF_000223845.1 Gregarina niphandrodes | reverse complement strand
GAGAACTATCACAGTGGCTCCAACATGAGTCTTTGGTTCAGACCAGATCGGCATTTGGGGGACCATTGAGACGGTGGACAGAATCCACATAACAACAGTGGCCGACGAACAAAACAGATCAACTGGTGATGTCCGGACCTGAGAATCGAATGTGCTTGGAAGACTCAAATCCCACCATTGGACTATTGATGCGTACGGGGTTTCGCCGCGTACACGGGCGACAGTGGCTCCATCGGGGTTTAGCGCAATGGCAAAAAGGGATGGCACCACAGCCGTGAAAGATTGAAGTCTAGGAGAAATGGCACCGGGGTCGGGTCTGGCTGTTTGGTCTAGTGGTATGATTCTTCCTTAGGGCGGAAGAAGTCCCGGGTTCGATTCCCAGAACAACCCGCCCTTAACGCAGGGGGAGTCTGGGTGGGGAGTTGGTTTACACCATGCCGCCCCGACCAGCCACTACCCAAGCCGATACATGTAACGGTTTCACCGTGGGCCGCGGAGCCGTGCTCCTCGGCATCTCTCGCATGCGAACTGAGCGCTCTACCACTTGAGCCCCAATTCATCCCCAGTCGGGTCCAAGATTCGCGATATTGCGGTCG
>NW_011645929.1:2133-3706 GCF_000223845.1 Gregarina niphandrodes | reverse complement strand
CGCACTTAGATTTTTGGTCCGCCCAAATTTACGAACCATAATCGTTTCCCTTGCCTTGAGGTAGGAATTGTTACCAGCTAACACAGACACGTCCCCTGAGCAGATAACAAAATGACAGACCCGTCTAGTAGCCAGATTGTACTCCTGCACCAGCTTTTGGCGAAAGAGGTGGAGGCAAGGAGGAAGGCGGAGGAACAGGTGGCGGAGGCAAGGAGGAAGGCGGAGGAACAGGTGGAGGCAAGGAGGAAGGCGGAGGAAGAGGTGGTGGAGGCAAGGAGGAAGGCGGAGGAAGAGGTGGTGGAGGCAAGGAGGAAGGCGGAGGAAGAGGTGGAGGCAAGGAGGAAGGCGGAGGAAGACCTTGAGGAGATGAAGAACCGGCTGTCTCGGGGCGTCGCCAGCGTGACCCCGGGTGCTGTGTCGACAACGGAGGTGGAGTCCGCGTTTGTGGTGGACTGCGCCGAGGCGTTTTCAGAGGCGTACATTAGGGACCCTCACGGTCTGACCCCGACGGAGTTCGTAGGCATATTGGGCCAGGCGGCTGAGGACGTGGCGAGCACCTCTGTGGGCGCTGTTACGCAGTCTAGCGGCTGGGGAAAATCCCGTTTGTTCGCGGAGGTTAGTAAGCAATTCCGGTGTTTGTATATCAGCATGGGACAGAGCCTGAACACATACCCGAGGACAACCAACAATTGCAGAGCGCTGTTGTCAATCCTAAACACGTCAATGACCGATGCAACAGCTGACTTGATTGTTGCGCATCTGAGGATGTGTCTTGCGGATATGCTGGCGGAAGCGAGCACGGATGAGCGGATTTTTGGTCTTTCGCCGGAGGAATGGTTTCAGTATCAGGTGCATAGCTGGTCACCTCGGTACAAGGTAGAATCGCCGTTAACACCTGTATCCCCCGAAGCCGCATCCAAGCAACTTGAAATGGCAGTTACGGAATTCAAAAGACGCTTCGGCGTCAGATATGTTCTTGTACTCTGCGATGAGGCGGCCACACTGTTACGGCAGTCGAACGTTGTAGACATGCAGAACTTCCGGCTGTTCAGGAGAGTCTTCACCGTGCAGGGCATCACGGCGTGCTTTGCGAGTACACAGTCCAAAGTGCAGAACTTCGCTCCTGCTCTACACCGTGATGATTCGTGGAGATTCTACCGTGTGAATGATATGGACAGTCCGTACATGCCTGCTCCGTTTATCTCTGTGAGCCCTCCGGACATCGGGATGAAGCTGACGTCGGAGGCTAAAGAGCTGCCTCCGTATCCTCTTGCCTTGAGCGACCTACATTCCCCCGCTTGGTTGTCGCGATTTGGCAGGCCGCTCTGGTTCGCTTTCGCCAGACACTCGCTCGTGCGCGAGCACCTGAGCCAGGTTCTGGTGGCGGTAGCGAAGAGCAAAATGAACTTCGATACTACCGGCAATTCCGTTGGTTCCTTGGCTGCCGTGATGTGTGTGGCGGCGTTGAAGCCCACCCCCAGCGTTGAGCTGGCAGAGCAATTGGTCCACAGTCACATGGCGACTGTTGTTCATGTGTCCAGGAACCGCGAGCTGCTCTACACGCATTACCCCT
>NW_011645929.1:976-2113 GCF_000223845.1 Gregarina niphandrodes | reverse complement strand
GGTACAAGGTAGAATCGCCGTTAACACCTGTATCCCCCGAAGCCGCATCCAAGCAACTTGAAATGGCAGTTACGGAATTCAAAAGACGCTTCGGCGTCAGATATGTTCTTGTACTCTGCGATGAGGCGGCCACACTGTTACGGCAGTCGAACGTTGTAGACATGCAGAACTTCCGGCTGTTCAGGAGAGTCTTCACCGTGCAGGGCATCACGGCGTGCTTTGCGAGAACACAGTCCAAAGTGCAGAACTTCGCTCCTGCTCTACACCGTGATGATTCGTGGAGATTCTACCGTGTGAATGATATGGACAGTCCGTACATGCCTGCTCCGTTTATCTCTGTGAGCCCTCCGGACATCGGGATGAAGCTGACGTCGGAGGCTAAAGAGCTGCCTCCGTATCCTCTTGCCTTGAGCGACCTACATTCCCCCGCTTGGTTGTCGCGATTTGGCAGGCCGCTCTGGTTCGCTTTCGCCAGACACTCGCTCGTGCGCGAGCACCTGAGCCAGGTTCTGGTGGCGGTAGCGAAGAGCAAAATGAACTTCGATACTACCGGCAATTCCGTTGGTTCCTTGGCTGCCGTGATGTGTGTGGCGGCGTTGAAGCCCACCCCCAGCGTTGAGCTGGCAGAGCAATTGGTCCACAGTCACATGGCGACTGTTGTTCATGTGTCCAGGAACCGCGAGCTGCTCTACACGCATTACCCCTCGGAACCGTATCTCGCCGAAGCTTCGTGTCTTTACTTGCGAGATCATTGGACGCACGTCCTCCAGACGTTGCTGAATGCGGTTGGGCAGCACGTTCTAGACATGGGCCTCATCGGTGAAGCCATAGCACGTGTGTGCTTTATTGCTTTGGGTTTTGTTCGCTTGCATGAGCCCTTGTTGACCGTGGCAGCATTCCGGGACCGCATACGGGGTGTTGATGAGAGTCCGTTGCAGACGAAGCAGCCGTCTGGGGACGGAATGGCCGGAACCGCTGTGCTCAACTTCAACCACTTCATGAAGCTGGAAGGCCGACCCACTCCCGAAATGTTGTGCGCGGCTTTCACACGTCGGGCCGCCCTCTACCCGGCGCTGCTCAATCAAGAAGCGTACGACATCGTTATTCCAGCTTGTGAGAAGCCCGCTGGCGACTTGT
>NW_011645929.1:0-956 GCF_000223845.1 Gregarina niphandrodes | reverse complement strand
ACTGTTGTTCATGTGTCCAGGAACCGCGAGCTGCTCTACACGCATTACCCCTCGGAACCGTATCTCGCCGAAGCTTCGTGTCTTTACTTGCGAGATCATTGGACGCACGTCCTCCAGACGTTGCTGAATGCGGTTGGGCAGCACGTTCTAGACATGGGCCTCATCGGTGAAGCCATAGCACGTGTGTGCTTTATTGCTTTGGGTTTTGTTCGCTTGCATGAGCCCTTGTTGACCGTGGCAGCATTCCGGGACCGCATACGGGGTGTTGATGAGAGTCCGTTGCAGACGAAGCAGCCGTCTGGGGACGGAATGGCCGGAACCGCTGTGCTCAACTTCAACCACTTCATGAAGCTGGAAGGCCGACCCACTCCCGAAATGTTGTGCGCGGCTTTCACACGTCGGGCCGCCCTCTACCCGGCGCTGCTCAATCAAGAAGCGTACGACATCGTTATTCCAGCTTGTGAGAAGCCCGCTGGCGACTTGTGTGGTACGGTTCAGCCGGACAAGATGGTCGCCATTTTCGTGCAGGTCAAGAACCAGAGACGCCCCCTTCCAGAGGACGTATTGATCAGTCGCATGGTTCACGAGGCAGGCGCGGCACACTTGAGGGCACGTGACTGCCATTACTGGGTTCTGCAACGTGAAAGACGGGTCAGACCGAGCAAGACTCCGCGCCGCGAAGTCGAGTGCGCGTCTTTCATCTTTGACGAGTTGTTCAGCTTCTTCCCCAATGGATGCCGCGACACTCTGAACGCCCTTCTTCAAGGCCACCACAAGCTATTGGATTGCGTGCCGCACGGAACAAAGCCTGCTTCGCAATTGCGTTCAGAGCAGTTCTTTTACGCACACATAAGCGCCTTGCCGAAATATGCCGCCGCCTCCCACACTCCCCCACGCAGCGACAACTCACACGACATCTCCCACCCCGCCGACTGATCCACCGCCCCTAAGTTCGG
>NW_011645928.1:2510-3788 GCF_000223845.1 Gregarina niphandrodes | reverse complement strand
GACTTTGAGTCCATTGGACAACTAACCCCCGAAGAAGCCGACCTTCCGCGAAATAACGTCCAAGAGATAATCACTGCCCGCAAGCACGCTGTCTATGTTGCCCGTGCCCGTGCCGCTGGACGAATGCTCGTCCAATGTAAGACCTGTGGAGAGCAAACCGTTGCGAACTCTAACCACAAATGTCTGCAACTACCATGGGGTTGTACCACTACCAAACGGAGTGTCCCCCGCAAAGACCACTTTGTCGTGAATGTTTCCGGCCGCAACCCGCCAAGCGCGTTTCTGGCAGTGTGGCGCAACCCCTAGAACAACGATTGGGCGTTCGAGTCCCCCCTTCGGTTAGAAATACTTGATTCCAGGCTCTCCGCTGTGTGGCGCCCCGAAACACCGCCAGCGGGCGATCAGCAGCGAGAAGTCTACAAAACCCGCGAAGAGGCACACCCAACTGCAGATCTGTTGCCCAGCGGTCACAACTGGGCCCCAAGCCGTATCGCCAAAAAAGCCCGCCAGGCTGAATGGTTATGCAGCAATACACGATGCGAGGGTCGGCAGCTCCGCCAGAAGGCCAATCCCAGCACGCAGCATAACCAGGGTATTGATCTGCAACGCAGTGGTAGGAGTACCAGCTCAACGTCCAGAAGTACTTGGTTCCACTCCTGGCTATGTCTCCGTTACGCCGGCTAGTCCGACGGGATGGGATTGCTGGTTTACTCATAATTTATTGTGTTGAGGAAAGAGGCTTGACTCAACGATTTGGGTCGAATTCCGGCAGTGGATGCTCACACTCCCTACGTAGCGGAGGCAATCCTTGGATGAGGACCCTGAAGGCCGCCGTATGTTTCAAGGATGATAAAGTTCGCGAAGCTATCGTTATTCACCAAAGAAGTTGTGCCGTACTCTGATGCGTTTAAGGTCAGTTCCAAGATCGTTGATGGCGGGGGATTTATAGCAGAATGCTGCTGTCTCAGCTCTTGGCGTTTCTTCGGCTTCGTCGGCGTCTCACGTCGTCATTGGCGGCTCGTCCGGTTGGACGTCTGAGCAGGTAGAGCTTAAACCAGCCACCAAGGCGGCTAAACAAAGAGCAAGTTCGTGCACAAAGAGCCACGTTGTGTCCACGCACACCGGTAGAAATAGGAAGCGCCACCTTGATACGCGTGAACAAAAACGACTGCAAGAATATTGTCGCAACCGTGGGTCGAACACAAGGCTTCAAGATCTTCAGTCTTGCGCTCTCCCAACTAATCTATTGCGGCAGTATCTTTCGTGGCGGTGAGGATT
>NW_011645928.1:1771-2490 GCF_000223845.1 Gregarina niphandrodes | reverse complement strand
CAAAGAGCAAGTTCGTGCACAAGAACCACGTTGTGTCCACGCACACCGGTAGAAATAGGAAGCGCCACCTTGATACGCGTGAACAAAAACGACTGCAAGAATGCTCACACTCCCTACGTAGCGGAGGCAATCCTTGGATGAGGACCCTGAAGGCCGCCGTATGTTTCAAGGATGATAAAGTTCGCGAAGCTATCGTTATTCACCAAAGAAGTTGTGCCGTACTCTGATGCGTTTAAGGTCAGTTCCAAGATCGTTGATGGCGGGGGATTTATAGCAGAATGCTGCTGTCTCAGCTCTTGGCGTTTCTTCGGCTTCGTCGGCGTCTCACGTCGTCATTGGCGGCTCGTCCGGTTGGACGTCTGAGCAGGTAGAGCCTAAACCAGCCACCAAGGCGGCTAAACAAAGAGCAAGTTCGTGCACAAAGAGCCACGTTGTGTCCACGCACACCGGTAGAAATAGGAAGCGCCACCTTGATACGCGTGAACAAAAACGACTGCAAGAATATTGTCGCAACCGTGGGTCGAACACAAGGCTTCAAGATCTTCAGTCTTGCGCTCTCCCAACTAATCTATTGCGGCAGTATCTTTCGTGGCGGTGAGGATTGCTAAAGTCAAGCAAAAGGCACACCACCGGAAACGAGAAGGAACCCAAGACCTTATGGATACGCCACGAACACAACAGTTGACGATTTCACTTGTCGCTTGATGGTTCCGCTTTTA
>NW_011645928.1:969-1751 GCF_000223845.1 Gregarina niphandrodes | reverse complement strand
TCACACTCCCTACGTAGCGGAGGCAATCCTTGGATGAGGACCCTGAAGGCCGCCGTATGTTTCAAGGATGATAAAGTTCGCGAAGCTATCGTTATTCACCAAAGAAGTTGTGCCGTACTCTGATGCGTTTCAAGTCAGTTCCAAGATCGTTGATGGCGGGGGATTTATAGCAGAATGCTGCTGTCTCAGCTCTTGGCGTTTCTTCGGCTTCGTCGGCGTCTCACGCCGTCATTGGCGGCTCATCCGGTTGGACGTCTGAGCAGGCAGAGCCTAAACCAGCCACCAAGAGCAAGTTCGTGCACAAAGAGCCACGTTGTGTCCACGCACACCGGTAGAAATAGGAAGCGCTATCTTGATACGCGTGAACAAAAAGGACTGCAAGAATATTGTCGCAGCCGTGGGTCGAACACGGGGCTTCAAGATCTTCAGTCTTGCGCTCTCCCAACTAAGCTATTGCGGCAGTATCTTTCGTGGCGGTGAGGATTGCTAAAGTCAAGCAAAAGGCACACCACCGGAAACGAGAAGGAACCCAAGACCTTATGGATACGCCACGAACACAACAGTTGACGAGTCAGGGTGATTTCAGTTGTCACTTGATGGTTCCGCTTTTACCCTGCGTAAACGTCCTCTCTCAATTTCAGTGACGCGTCGAGCGTGGGATCGAACCGTAGACTTCCAGTTTATTAGGCTGACGCTCTAACCTACTGAGCTACACGAGACCACATCAAAAGTGTCGGTTTTACACCTCTGGACTAAGCAGTCGATGTTAGAGATCCCACGTT
>NW_011645928.1:0-949 GCF_000223845.1 Gregarina niphandrodes | reverse complement strand
ATTTATAGCAGAATGCTGCTGTCTCAGCTCTTGGCGTTTCTTCGGCTTCGTCGGCGTCTCACGTCGTCATTGGCGGCTCGTCCGGTTGGACGTCTGAGCAGGTAGAGCCTAAACCAGCCACCAAGGCGGCTAAACAAAGAGCAAGTTCGTGCACAAAGAGCCACGTTGTGTCCACGCACACCGGTAGAAATAGGAAGCGCCACCTTGATACGCGTGAACAAAAACGACTGCAAGAATATTGTCGCAACCGTGGGTCGAACACAAGGCTTCAAGATCTTCAGTCTTGCGCTCTCCCAACTAATCTATTGCGGCAGTATCTTTCGTGGCGGTGAGGATTGCTAAAGTCAAGCAAAAGGCACACCACCGGAAACGAGAAGGAACCCAAGACCTTATGGATACGCCACGAACACAACAGTTGACGATTTCACTTGTCGCTTGATGGTTCCGCTTTTACCCTGCGCAAACGTCCTCTCTCAATTTCAGTGACGCGTCGAGCGTGGGATCGAACCGTAGACTTCCAGTTTATTAGGCTGACGCTCTAACCTACTGAGCTACACGAGACCACATCAAAAGTGTCGGTTTTACACCACTAGACTAAGCAGTCGATGTTAGAGATCCCACGTTGCATCATCCGTGAACCGTCGGCGAGTCGGTAGGGCCGGTTTGAAGCAGGGGCTGGTACAACAGCTGCGCATAGACAGATGAGATAGCGCGGACAACAGAGAAGATTGCCTCTGTAGCCCCATCGGGTGGGCGCTGACTGCAGCATCACTGTGTCGTTGAACACACAAATAGTTTTCTGTGGCTTTCAGTGGTCAATCTCAGCTGATTGTCAGTAAGTTAAATCCCGTCGTATCTGCGGATACCCACGGATGCCCCAGTGGCCCAAGCTTAAAGCCCGGGTTCGAGTCCCGGCTGGTGCAATAGAGATAGTTCGCAGGCTGAAGAC
>NW_011645927.1:3089-4929 GCF_000223845.1 Gregarina niphandrodes | reverse complement strand
CGCGACTCGCAGTGGCGGACAGTCCCCACCCAACCCCGACCCCAACCCCTCCCCCCAGGACCTGCGGCCAGTCCTCGCGGACACCCCCCTACTCCCATGGTCTCCGCCCACGCTGCATGCCACGCGCCGGATCCGCGCAGGCATCCCCAGGTACCTAGTGTACTGGGAGGGCTGCGTAGTCCCGACTGGGAACCCGTGAGGCGAGTCCGCGAGCACATGCCCGCCCTCATCGACTCGTTCGAACGCTCCAAACCGCGTCGTGTCGCCTACGAAGCTCGCCGCAAGAACCAATGATCGGGGACGATCATTTCGACACCTGGGGGGGCGTGTTACGGCGCACCCACCCGCACCCCTGGCGGGCTTTTTATTGACTACCAACCCCGGGCCCCTACTCGGTGTTTGACGACTCGCCGCCGCCCCGACAAGACGCGCCCGCGCCAAGTACACCGCAATCTCCGTCTGCCGACGAGCTGCAGCGGTGTCTGGCGATCCTCCAGTCGGCCCTGGCAAACCCGCAGACCGCACCCGCCCCCGCCGCGCCACCCCAGCCGGCGCCGGTCCCCGCGCCCGAGCCCGCGCCTGTGCCCACCGCCCCGACAGTGGTGGTGCGTGCGGACAAAAACATCGCGTGGGGCGAGCTGGACCCGTGGTTTGCGGAGTTCGAAAACCTTCTCTACGCCCAAAACGTGCCGGAGAAGGACTACCTCACCAAGCTCCTGGAGTGCCCGCGCCTGCACGCGGAGGCGAAGAATGACCTCCGGGACTTGGGTCTCGTCACGTATGAGGAGGCCCGGCTGAGGATCCTCCGCAGACGTGGCGCCGCCTATCCGGCTGGCGTCTGGCGGGACAAGATAGCCACAGTGGCGGGCAGCGATCCAACGGAGGTGGCAGACAGGCTTGCCTGTGGCGCCGCCTGCACAACCGTACCGCTCGTGACGCCGGATACGCCCCGATGGAAGAGCGGGAGCTGTTGCTGCCATGCGCCTCCACTCTCTGCCCGGAAGACGCCGAGAAAGTGAAGGTGGAGCTAGGCCGCCTCGCCGCCTCGGAGTGCCCCTTAGACGACCTCCTCCTGCTGATACCCGCCAGCCGCCGCAAGGGTCCCGTCGACGACTCGGCCGCCGTGGCCGCGGTCGGTTCGGCCCCGACCGTCCGGGTGAAACGCCGCCGCTGCCCCGCACGTGACGGCCCCTGCGAGGTGCGGTCCGCCTGTCTCGCGTTCGGCCGCATCTGCTACTACTGCAACAAGCCGAATCACTCCAAGCAAGTGTGCGGTGCGTACCGCCGGGACTGCGCTGCGGGCAAGGTCCAAGCTCCAGGCCCCCAGCCGCCAGCCCCGTATGCTGATCGGCAGCCGACCGCCGTCGACCTCCGAGAAGACGCCCAGCAGACCGCTACTCCTGCCGAACCAGCACGCCCTTTTCGGCGCGCCGACCAGCGTTGGGCCAGGCGGTAGCCGTGTGCTGCGTCGCCGCCCCCCCCATGGTCGCGATGCACTTGGAGGATCAAGTGTTCGTTGCGTTGGTCGACACCGGGGCGCTGGTCGCGTGCGTCTCCCCGGCCGTTGCGACAGCCACTGGTGCGCCGGTCCGCCCCTCGGCGACTAGGTTCACAGCGGCGAACCGTGCGACCTTCCGCGGCTGCGGCGAAGTGCGAACCCACTACCGGGTCGGGCCTCTAATGGGTCGACCATACTTAATTGGTCGAACTTTTACCGTGAGGTCTGACCATAAGCCTCTTCAATGACTGTGGAAAATCGATAAGCCTAGACTTGCTAAATGGTCTATGGCACTACAACAATTTGACTTTAAGATCATATACAATCCAGGTACCGCTCAAG
>NW_011645927.1:1406-1971 GCF_000223845.1 Gregarina niphandrodes | reverse complement strand
GTTGGCTGTTTGGTCTTGTGGTATGATCCTTCCTTAGGGTGGAAGAAGTCCTGGGTTCGATTCCACGCCATCACAATATCTGCAACGACCTAGAATACGGTGGTTCGAGTCCCAAGCCTGCCAAAAACTCCCGAGTCGCTTATGGTAGAGCGAGTAGCAACATACCAAGGGAAGAAAGAACCAAGGGAAGATTACAAAAATCTTGATGACCTCACGATAGGATGGTCGATGGGCTTCCGTAAGTAGAAGAGCCGGAAGAGACGACAGCTGGTTATTCATGACCTTAACGACGTTGTAGATTTCGGAAAATGTAGGTGCAACGTAAGAGGATAATGATGCCCCTAGAGAGTAAACGAACAACGTAGTTACTAGTGAGAAATATGTGGTCTTGAACAGTTTAGCCATCAGGATTCGGCGGTAGATCATTGCTACTGGTACGAGTAAACCAAACGTGGATGCTGCGAGGGCAACGGAATTTCTCCCCATGACTTCAACACTGTTATATCTTATCTCTCTGTTCTTTTTTAAAAAAAGTTTTTGCTTGTGTGCGAGTTGTGTGTGATAA
>NW_011645927.1:0-1386 GCF_000223845.1 Gregarina niphandrodes | reverse complement strand
CTAGAATACGGTGGTTCGAGTCCCAAGCCTGCCAAAAACTCCCGAGTCGCTTATGGTAGAGCGAGTAGCAACATACCAAGGGAAGAAAGAACCAAGGGAAGATTACAAAAATCTTGATGACCTCACGATAGGATGGTCGATGGGCTTCCGTAAGTAGAAGAGCCGGAAGAGACGACAGCTGGTTATTCATGACCTTAACGACGTTGTAGATTTCGGAAAATGTAGGTGCAACGTAAGAGGATAATGATGCCCCTAGAGAGTAAACGAACAACGTAGTTACTAGTGAGAAATATGTGGTCTTGAACAGTTTAGCCATCAGGATTCGGCGGTAGATCATTGCTACTGGTACGAGTAAACCAAACATGGATGCTGCGAGGGCAACGGAATTTCTCCCCATGACTTCAACACTGTTATATCTTATCTCTCTGTTCTTTTTTAAAAAAAGTTTTTGCTTGTGTGCGAGTTGTGTGTGATAACATGATCTCTTTTTGGAGTCTATGTATCCAGGCTTCCATTGCTTCTTCTTTTTTACGTGTCAATGTTTTGGCGTTTATACGACTTGCAATTAACTTGAATACTTCGTTCTGTACTCTTACATATTCCATAGTCATAATATCAAGACCGTTATTTCTAAGGCGCATTCGCTCCAGACATGATTGGGGATCGTCTTCTAACACAATTATCGTTTGCATTCGTTTCGGTATCTCCCACATTTCCTTAGGAAACTGGGCGATAAGATCTTCTGTTTGTTGCATGGACCTTCTTCCTTCAATGATCGAAAAAATTAAGGAGTAGGTGAGCGCACTTAAAGGTCCTCTATCATGAATTGATCCTGCTTGTAATTTGGACAATTGGAAAATGGTATATGCGATGTCGATGGCTCCATCGGTATTCTTGTCTTTGAAGACCGGATACAGTCGGACGTCTTCTGCAAAATCTCCAATCACTACCTTAGGGTATTGAAGACTTATTCTCCTAAGCACGGACGTTTTGCCTAAGCAAGCCGTCCCATCTATAATCGTGACGCTCTCTGGGTTATTCATCGCAAAACTTATACCACCCGGACTGTTCGCACAAATGGGGGGGGGGGGATACAGGATGTCTCTCGCACTGCCGCCTAACGACTTCTTGTTACTTGCGGTAGGGTGTTGCGTGTGAAAACGAACGAAACATGATGAAGTTACAAAACTATTGTACAAAGTCACAGTTTGGACTGAAACATCTCAGTTGATTTAATGACGGATTAGTTTCCCTCTCCTAAACTGAGAGAATCAGGCCGAACTAACTTCAACTGCGGGCGCTGTAACTTCGTCATAAGCCTCTTGAAGTTCAAAGACGGATGCAAGGTACTCGACATCTCTGCGGTGAGATGTTGGATCCAATCCT
>NW_011645926.1:1521-3990 GCF_000223845.1 Gregarina niphandrodes | reverse complement strand
GCTTCTTCCCCAATGGATGCCGCGACACTCTGAATGCCCTTCTTCAAGGCCACCACAAGCTATTGGATTGCGTGCCGCACGGAACAAAGCCTGCTTCACAATTGCGTTCAGAGCAGTTCTTTTACGCACACATAAGCGCCTTGCCGAAATATGCCGCCGCCTCCCACACTCCCCCACGCAGCGACAACTCACACGACATCTCCCACCCCGCTGACTGATCCACCGCCCCTAAGTTCGGAGGGAAGCCGGTAACTTTTCGTTCGCCTTGTGACGTTTGGCGTGGTGTGATTTGTTTCGAAGGTGTGCTTTGGGTGTGCTTTGCGTGGGTAGGGACTGTGGTTCGTCAAGAAGGGCTCCCGGGAATGTGATGTTATTCGGCTCTATACAGAGCTCGAATCCTTGCTTCATATACCTCCAGGTCGTTCCTGGGTTCGTCATCACGTCTCAGGGCCCGCCATAAGTGCAGATGGTCGGTTAGAATAATCTTTCTTATTGCCTCTAAGAGGCCTCGAGCGACGTTGGTTATATGTTTTGTTTTGGTCAGGATCTGTCTTATCTTCAGTAACGAAATTCGAACCCCCGTTTTGTGGATCTTTAGTAACGAATTTCGAACCCCCGTTTTGTGGATCATCTTATAGTACGACAACTGGTGTGTCGCTCGCATTACGTCATCGATACAATCACTCCTTAGTCGTCTGCGTATCTCTCTGTTGCTTTGTCGCTGGGGATACAATTGTTGGCTTGGTAAAAATCTGTGACCAAGTATCGTTAACTCATTATCTCAAGTATCGTCGACTTCTTTACGTTAAGTATCTCTTCAAGTGACTCTGTCATAACGATCTAGCAACTCATCCTCCGTAGCGCCCGGAGGATGTCGTCCTTGTATGATCGGACATGCACCTTGTCGGTGTCTGCAAGTTCGCCAAGGACCTTTGCCATTGCTATTGAGAAGTGCTTTGGTGCACACATTGCACCCATAGGCATCTTCATGTATCTGTAGGCGTTTCTTCGTGTGTCCAGGAACGCGTAATAACTTCTCTGGTCTTCCGCAACCGGTATTGCGTGAAAGGCCTTCGACAGGTCAATCTTTGCGATCTCGCGCTGGCCAGGGGCCCATGCTACGACTGGCCCGATTGCCTGCATGTTCGGAAACTTCCCGCTATCATTCGTATAAGCATTGGCGGTTATGTGTGACTCTTTCCCCCACTACGTGCGGGTTGAGTATTGCTTTAACCTTGGATCTATCGATCCTCTCGATTGTATCATCAGCGAGCCTGTCTTCAATCCAGTGCTCGTAAATCTCGGGATCGGTACCCACGAACCGGGGCTTATGCCAGCACATTACCGGGTTGCCCGACATATGCTCCCCGTGCCCCCTCTAGAAGGCTCACTCCGTTTCGTCACTTTTTTAGGCAGGTGAATGCGGCTGGAGGGGTGGGTTTAGTGAGATCGGGGCCGGGAAGGTTTATTCCGTTTTTTAGGGTAATGACAAACGATCCTCTGTCTACCGTGGCGGTGGCGATGCCGAAGCTAGTGGTGGCGGAACCGCCCACGGCGGAGCCATCGCTGGCGGAGCCGTCGCTGGCGTTGGACTTTGACGCGTTGGTGGCACACGTGTGTGCTGTGTTTAAGCGCTCGGCGGCGACGGGTGCGTTGTTGTTGAGCGAGCCGCGCGACTTGTATGAGGTTTATTTGCGCTCATTTCCGAACGAGGCGGAGCGCCAAGCGCACACGTGTGCGACCTGCCGGGAGTTCCTAGACGAATACGGCGCCTTGGTAGTGTTTGACAAGGTTGATGTGCGCGTGAAGGCGGCACTTTGGGACGAGGACGGCGTGGACGCGAGTTGGAAGCCGACGGTGGCGGCGCTGCGGCGTGCAGTGGAGGGGGCCAAGATCGCGGGGCCTCTGGTGACTTCGCTCAAAACCCTGGGCAAGCCCTCACAAGGAGGGTTTCCGCACCTTCACGTTTCGCTCCCGCGACGGGCAGTCTGCAAGGACCCAGGCGCCCGCCGCCACGAACTCCAGACCGGCCACCAACTGCTCCTTAAGGCGCTCAAGGAGTTCGACGTGGCGTTCCTGCACCAAATGCGTTACGTCCTGGACACAGACGTCAAGTTCCGCGGACGCGATAAATTCGTCCGCGAACTCGACGCTTACATCGATTTCCGTGAGACACTGGACCAGAACACTTCACGGAGCAAGAACGGGGGCAAGACAGGAAGCAAGACCGGAGGTAAGAAGATATTGGACACAACATTAGAGAACAAAACATTGGACACAACACATGAGAGTAAGAAAGCACATGAGAGTAAGAAAGGTATCAACACCCAGGGCAACGCCCAGGTCAACATCCTGGACGACAACACGGACGACGACCGGGATGACGCGGAGGTGGGTGCGCGTGGTCGGCGGCGAGGTGCGCTGTTGTGGAACGCGGCGGTCTCGGCGCCGGCTGGTTCGGTACGGATT
>NW_011645926.1:1084-1501 GCF_000223845.1 Gregarina niphandrodes | reverse complement strand
ACGAACTCCAGACCGGCCACCAACTGCTCCTTAAGGCGCTCAAGGAGTTCGACGTGGCGTTCCTGCACCAAATGCGTTACGTCCTGGACACAGACGTCAAGTTCCGCGGACGCGATAAATTCGTCCGCGAACTCGACGCTTACATCGATTTCCGTGAGACACTGGACCAGAACACTTCACGGAGCAAGAACGGGGGCAAGACAGGAAGCAAGACCGGAGGTAAGAAGATATTGGACACAACATCAGAGAACAAAACATTGGACACAACAGATGAGAGTAAGAAAGCACATGAGAGTAAGAAGGTATCAACACCCAGGGCAACGCCCAGGTCAACATCCTGGACGACAACACGGACGACGACCGGGATGACGCGGAGGTGGGTGCGCGTGGTCGGCGGCGAGGTGCGCTGTTGTGGAA
>NW_011645926.1:0-917 GCF_000223845.1 Gregarina niphandrodes | reverse complement strand
TCGATGCTTACATCGATTTCCGTGAGACACTGGACCAGAACACTTCACGGAGCAAGAACGGAGACAAGACAGGAAGCAAGACCGGAGGTAAGAAGATATTGGACACAACATCAGAGAACAAAACATTGGACACAACAGATGAGAGTAAGAAAGCACATGAGAGTAAGAAGGTATCAACACCCAGGGCAACGCCCAGGTCAACATCCTGGACGACAACACGGACGACGACCGGGATGACGCGGAGGTGGGTGCGCGTGGTCGGCGGCGAGGTGCGCTGTTGTGGAACGCGGTGGTCTCGGTGCCGGCTGGTTCGGTACGGATTGTGAATACGGTATTGGGTGGGTGGCTTTTGACGCGTGCGAGTGCTAAGACGGCGGCTGCGACGGCGCAGGCTGACCGACAGTTCCTTGAGAACACGGGCACGGACCTGTACCAACGGCCGGTTGCGGCGCCTAGGGTGGGAGCTGTGGCGGTCGCAGAGCGTTTGGTGTGGGAGCTCGACTTGGCACAGGCACTCGAGCGTCGTTACGCTACGGTCCAAGATGTACAGGAGTGGGTCTGACGTCCCCGAGTCTCCAGCTCGGAAGTCCCCTTCTCGGGAGTATTTGGACATCTGCGGACGCGCGGACAAGAGGAGGGCCTGGTGACAGACGGTGGTGCGGTCTCCTGGGCTCACCTCGCTAGAGCCGTCTTGCCGCGGGCGGCGAAGGTGGAGTTCCGCCCGGATCCGCGTCGCCGATATGGCTTCGCCGGCCTCGTTACGGCCGTTCATCCGCAGGCGACGCCTCTGCTCGCCTGGGATGCGGAGCTTCCGGAGAATGGGGCGTCGCAGGAGGATGGGGGGCCACAGGAGTGTGCGGAAGCAGAGGCGAGTGGGAGACGGAATCCGGTGAGCCACTACACTTACGCGAAAGGGT
>NW_011645925.1:2323-3870 GCF_000223845.1 Gregarina niphandrodes | reverse complement strand
TAGTTCGTAGCCGAGTATGTTGGTGCATTGTATTTGGCTTTTCTTTGGGTTAACCTTGAAGCCGTACGTCGTCAGATATTGTTTGGTGCGATTGTATCTGTAGTTTAGCTCTTGTCGTTTGTCGGCTGCTATGAAAATGTCGTCTTGATAGAATCTCAAGTGTTCGGCAAACGGTAGATCCTTGAGTATGGTTCCCATGGTTGCGTGAAAATGCTTAGGTGCGTTAGTTGCACCCATGGGCATGCAGTTGTATGCGTAATACTTGCCGCGGTGTTCGAAAGCATAGGTACCGATTTGGTCAGCTGATAGTGGTATAGTATGAAATGCCTTTGATAAATCAATCTTCGCTAGTAGCGGTTGTTGTGCTCCCCACGTGATAATTGGCCAACAGCTCTGTAGGTTTGGGAAGCGTCCGGCATCATTAACATACGGAAGTAGTGGTCGGCAGTCGTGGGTAACTCTGTCCTTCACGACGCGTGTCGGTAGTGTGAAATTCGGTCGGTCTGATAGCGGTGTAATCTTATGTTGGTGTAGTAGCGGCTTTAGCCATGCATCAATGGTTCGTAACTCTTCTGGTTTAGTCGGTAGTCGTCCATGGTATTGTGGAAGATAGTTGCGCTCCACCTTCTCGGTGAAGTGAGGTAGTGTCGTATTCTTAGGCCTCCTTGCGAGACCAAGCCCCCTTTCGATATCTTCTTGGCTCCGGCGCACGAGTTGGGTACTGGTGGCTTTGCCGAATTCCTAGTTTCCGCCACGACCTCTGAAAGAACCACGGCCTCGGCCTCTGCCTCGGCCTCGGCCGCGACCAGGTCCGATAGAAGGCATAGCTCCGTTCTGCCATAGTTGCAGTCCTCTGACGATGCCAGCTTTTGATACCAGCGCGATGATGTTGGCTGTGTCTAGTGCGGACAGATGTAGATAGTTCTGTGCGTTGCAGTAGTTAAGGCGGTCCACGAACTCCTCAAAGCGTCCTGATTGCTTCAAGGCTTCGTAACATTGCGCGCGTAGCTGGGTTGCAAGTTGAATTTTCTCGATAGCGGTGGTTGTTGTGGCGGTCATGGCAGTGTAGGTAGCATTAAGAATTGAACGGTAATCGGCGCCCACCAGAGTCATAATGTAGAAATAAATAAATCAATAAATCAAAGTTCACCAATAATACTGTTCAGTGCAAGAGATTAGTCAGTCAAATATTTCTGAGTTAGCTTTTCGAAAAAGGATAAAATTTTTAGATGTTAACTATTTCGTGTTGGAGACGGCGTCTCCCGGTGATTATTAAATCGTGGTCCGGAGGTCTCTTGCGGGTATTAATTAAATCTTCAGTCAGCAATTGTGGGCGAGATATATAATTAGCCGTAGGTGGGCGGTTTGGTTCTTGTGTGCGATAGAATCGGTCGTTGGCCCACAATCGATTTTCTGCGGTGTGTGTCTTCTGCTCTATTTTTGATTTGGTTCTAAGTTGTCTGCTCGGTGCATCGGCAGGGTTGAACTTTCCGTGAATGTGGTAGTAAGTGACTTTGTTGTCAATCGTTTTCAGTAGCCTTAATACC
>NW_011645925.1:1472-2303 GCF_000223845.1 Gregarina niphandrodes | reverse complement strand
AGCGGTGGTTGATGTGGCGGTCATGGCAGTGTAGGTAGCATTAAGAATTGAACGATAATCGGCGCCCACCAGAGTCATAATGTAGAATAAATAAATCAATAAATCAAAGTTCACCAATAATACTGTTCAGTGCAAGAGATTAGTCAGTCAAATATTTCTGAGTTAGCTTTTCGAAAAAGGATAAAATTTTTAGATGTTAACTATTTCGTGTTGGAGACGGCGTCTCCCGGTGATTATTAAATCGTGGTCCGGAGGTCTCTTGCGGGTATTAATTAAATCTTCAGTCAGCAATTGTGGGCGAGATATATAATTAGCCGTAGGTGGGCGGTTTGGTTCTTGTGTGCGATAGAATCGGTCGTTGGCCCACAATCGATTTTCTGCGGTGTGTGTCTTCTGCTCTATTTTTGATTTGGTTCTAAGTTGTCTGCTCGGTGCATCGGCAGGGTTGAACTTTCCGTGAATGTGGTAGTAGGTGACTTTGTTGTCAACCGTTTTCAGTAGCCTTAGTATTTTGTTTGCAAAGTAGTATACATCTCCTTTGTCGTCTGGTTCTGGCTTGTTGAGTGCTGTATTGAGTAGTGAGTTATCAGTAAAAATGAGTAGTGGTTTACGTAGCGTTCGGCAGTAGTCTTTGATTTGAGCGAGGTGTTTTTTAAGGATGGCATAACCTCCTTGGGCTTCGTTGGTATTACTGTAGTTGTGAGTAGCAGGCTTTGGTATAGATTTGCTCATTAGGTTGTTACTGCCTTGTGATAAGTTAAGTCCTACCGCAACGTTGCTGGTATCTATATACAGTCTTAGTGGTTCCTTATACCGAAACTTATTCTTTTT
>NW_011645925.1:1007-1452 GCF_000223845.1 Gregarina niphandrodes | reverse complement strand
GGTGACTTTGTTGTCAACCGTTTTCAGTAGCCTTAATATTTTGTTAGCAAAGTAGTATACATCTCCTTTGTCGTCTGGTTCTGGCTTGTTGAGTGCTGTATTGAGTAGTGAGTTATCAGTAAAAATGAGTAGTGGTTTACGTAGCGTTCGGCAGTAGTCTTTGATTTGAGCGAGGTGTTTTTTAAGGATGGCATAACCTCCTTGGGCTTCGTTGGTATTACTGTAGTTGTGAGTAGCAGGTTTTGGTATAGATTTGCTCATTAGGTTGTTACTGCCTTGTGATAAGTTAAGTCCTACCGCGACGTTGCTGGTATCTATATACAGTCTAAGTGGTTTGTTTGGTTGGGGTTGGTATGATAGATTAGGTTTAGTTCTGAAGTTCTGGCAATAGATCTTAAGTATCTCTGAGTCTTTGACTTTCTGTTGTAGTAATTTAGTGACGATT
>NW_011645925.1:0-987 GCF_000223845.1 Gregarina niphandrodes | reverse complement strand
TCGTCTGGTTCTGGCTTGTTGAGTGCTGTATTGAGTAGTGAGTTATCAGTAAAAATGAGTAGTGGTTTACGTAGCGTTCGGCAGTAGTCTTTGATTTGAGCGAGGTGTTTTTTAAGGATGGCATAACCTCCTTGGGCTTCGTTGGTATTACTGTAGTTGTGAGTAGCAGGTTTTGGTATAGATTTGCTCATTAGGTTGTTACTGCCTTGTGATAAGTTAAGTCCTACCGCGACGTTGCTGGTATCTATATACAGTCTAAGTGGTTTGTTTGGTTGGGGTTGGTATGATAGATTAGGTTTAGTTCTGAAGTTCTGGCAATAGATCTTAAGTATCTCTGAGTCTTTGACTTTCTGTTGTAGTAATTTAGTGACGATTCTTTGTTGCGCAGTGGTTAGTGCGTGCTTATAGTATTGTAGTATTTGCGCTGCTCGAGTAATGTTCGTGTGCATGTTAGTGTCAATCAAGTATTGTATGGTTTGCCATTTCTTTGTTGGTATCGTTAACGAGTGGTTCGATAGTTCGTAGCCGAGTATATTGGTGCATTGTATTTGACTTTTCTTTGGGTTAACCTTGAAGCCGTACGTCGTTAAATATTGTTTGGTGCGGTTGTATCTGTAGTTTAGCTCTTGTCGATTGTCGGCTGCTATGAAAATGTCGTCTTGATAGAATCTCAAGTGTTCGGCAAACGGTAGATCCTTAAGTATGGTTCCCATGGTTGCGTGAAAATGCTTAGGTGCGTTAGTTGCGCCCATGGGCATGCAGTTGTATGCGTAATACTTGCCGCGGTGTTCGAAGGCATATGTACCGATTTGGTCAGCTGATAGTGGTATAGTATGAAATGCCTTTGATAAGTCAATCTTCGCTAGTAGCGGTTGTTGTGCTCCCCACGTGATAATTGGCCAACAGCTCTGTAGGTTTAGGAAGCGTCCTGCATCATTAACATACGGAAGTAGTGGTCGGCAGTCGTGGGTAACTCTATCCTTCACG
>NW_011645924.1:1738-4093 GCF_000223845.1 Gregarina niphandrodes | reverse complement strand
ACCACGCGTCACGATAAATCCAGAGACACGAGAAGGATTAGAGAAGTTCCTAGGCATTCACCCCAATTCCTTCTGAGCTAGGAGGGGCGTGAGCCGTCCGGAGACACAACGAGCTCAGAAGAGATTGTCGACAATAAAAGAGGGAGGGGGGAAATTTTTACACAAACCTACAAGTGATGCTCAACCTACACTCCGATGCGACGACCAGTAATGTGGAGCTCTCTCCACGCAGGGACGCCCTTGGCGGCACCCCGTGTCCTCAACCCACCCCGGACGACCCACTAAGTCTTCCGCATGAGTACAGCCAGCGACACCCGCTCTCTTATTTATAGGCCCGTAGTGTCCCGCACCAATCTGTCGTAGACAATCTTTGTTGTGTCTGCAAACGACGGGTAAGGAATATATGTTTTGCAGCATGAACCGAGTGCCTCGTGACATTACCATTAAACCAACTGAGAGTGCCGCCAGAAGGAGCCAGAGCTCAAGATGGTGTTATTGGCAGGGGCCTACTTCGTGGACCAATGTAGATGTGGTCTGTTCCAAGGACGATGGCGATGAGCGTCTGTCGAAGGCAACGTAAACATTCAGGCTCGTGCAATTGGGGACGGCATACGACTAAGCTCGTGCAAGCCCGGTTGTTTGGTGTCCCCAATACTGAGAGAACTCGACAAGATGATTGAAGAGGTTAGGGTTGACGCGGAGTGACCGAGTGGGAGTTTGCTAGAGGAGGTTCTGTGGGATAGCGTATCCGATGTGGCGAGAGCATGTTCAAAAGGTCAAGCATAGAAACCCAGACGACTTTATTGGCAGGTTGGTTGACCGCTTCGATCGTAGAAGGAAGTCTGAAAGGCAAGGGGAGAATTCGGTAAGCTGCAGCGACCTGAAGATCCGTACAAACTGTACGAGGAGTGTGGGATAACGTTCTACAGAGTATCCGAAGAATGCGTCGGCGTGCGGGTTGGAGGTGTATCTGGACGCGTTGTCGATGATGCAGGGCAGGCAAATAAAGTTCCGGCAGCGCGCACAGGCACCGCAGCTCGCCACTTTTACTGGCGACATCTCGGTGCCGGAGGGGCACCGATTTGCCGTCCTAGAACAAGGTTGAAGGAAGAGGAGGCAGCCACTCTTAGCAAGTGGACTCGTGACCTCCTGGCCCATGGCAAAATCGAGACATGCAGTAATCCGATGGCGATTCTGCAGCCGGTCGTGGCAGGGGATCGTGTCACCCACAAAGCGCAACCGCTTTCCCCGTTTGTAAGGATGAAACGCAAGCTCAAACAAAGAGCTCAAGATCCGCCAATTTCCGCTTTGTCGATAGTGCTGTAGGTGACTGCCTGACCGTGGCTAGAATTCCCTTAATGCGAGATCAACGAAGTTTTACGCGTTCGAAGTGGATAATTATACTGACCAATATGCTTGCGTGCCAATGGGGACGGACGCACTTTCCTAGTTCGCTCCTACTGCCATTTTGGGCTTGTTATTGTTCGCGACAGAGGTGCCCTCCTACATATACCCGCGAACTCTAAGGAAGGGTTGGTTTCATGTATGAAGGCGTTGAAACCAACACACGATGTTGGAAGACTCCGAATGTCAAACAAATCAAGAGTTGGGATTGGAGGAGGCTGGTTAAGAGGCTGGTGACGGAATGGAGGATGCTGGTAGCGGAATTGGAGGAGGCTGGTTAAGAGGCTGGTGACGGAATGGAGGATGCTGGTAGCGGAATGGAGGAGGCTGGTGGCGGAATGGAGGAGGCTGGTGGCGGAATGGAGGAGGCTGGTGGCGGAATGGAGGAGGCTGGACCAGTCTTTGTGCGGCGCGGTAACCACTAGATTGTACCAGTTCCGCGTCATGCCCTTCGGGTCGTGCCCCTCGGGCTCATCAACGCACCAGCCACGTTTCAACGAATATCGACCAAACCCCTGTAAGTAATTCCCTTTAGGAAATGGACGTCTCCTCTATGATGTTATCGCTGTCTACGGTAACTCGTGGCCGTGACTACATTAGTAATTCCGAGTAGGCACTTGCGAGAACACGGCCGCCTTTGAACACACAGCACACAATCCAAACAAACCAACTGGACCTCCGCCGTTGGTTACCGAGGATCCGAGCTGTGCCCACGCAATCTTCCGCATAGTTGACGTAGGATTAAGTGTTGTGTACAATTTGTCGACTGGCACTCACTGGCGACACAACAATAATTTTTGGGCGAAGCCGTGATTTTATTCCGCTCTGAGAGAGACGTGAGAATTACACAAAAGGGTGTAACAGCCCTTTTGTGTAATTCTCACGTCCAGCTCAATATACCTGCTGGACCAATCCTGATCGTTGGTTTCGCTTCTTTGACAAGGGCTAAAT
>NW_011645924.1:0-1466 GCF_000223845.1 Gregarina niphandrodes | reverse complement strand
TGTAACAGCCCTTTTGTGTAATTCTCACGTCCAGCTCAATATACCTGCTGGACCAATCCTGATCGTTGGTTTCGCTTCTTTGACAAGGGCTAAATATCGGACGGGTTAGGCGGCTCAGTTATTCACGGCGCGAGGACTTCCAGCGGTGGCTTCGCTCCGTTAAACGCGTCGGTATTCTCGATCTTGCATCGGTTAGCTACCTCAGTTCGTTCTTCGCAATTTCGATCGAAAATGAGAAGCTTCGGCCCATTTCCCCAGACTCGCCCATCAGTTCTGCCGCTACGCGCTCAGGAAGGGTTGTGTCGCTGCCTCCATCTCGATTGAGTTGAACTGGTTCAACGCGCGAGTGTGTCGTAAATGTTCATGGCAACGGGACAGCACACGTTAGATGGATTTTGATGTTGACGGGAAACTCCCCCCTACCTTCGCGATGCACCGAATTAAATGTGACTACGTTGCAACAGTGGAAACGTCGTTGCCAAGTACCCGCCAAAAAAACCTACTGCGCTGTTTGGCCTCTTCGCGAAAGTAAGTTGAGAAAATCGACTTGTTGAGCACGGAGCGTCGGTGTCCCGAACATTATGACACGCATCACGTTCAGTAGCTCGGCGTCTCCATCTGTTCGACAACCGTGTTCCGCGTGTATTCGACCGCTCCGAAGACCTTCAGTTATACCTCATCAACAGCAGGTGAGCCCGCCCCCCTTAAGGCCGATCGGGCCTTAAGGCGCCCCGACCTTTGGGGTACTTCCAACGCCTGTCAGCAACATACACTCGACGTACTTGGAGGCCCAGCGCCTTGGGCGACCCATTCTCTTCAACTCCACGAAATAAATCAACATCCTCCTTGACCATTCAACGGCGGCCCGAGCTCCGATGGGGATCCGGACTTCACGTCCGCGTCAAACGGTCGCCGAACCGAACCGTCAAGCGGTCGCCGACCCGAACCACCAATTGAGTAACTCGCCCCCCCTGCCGTCACCATTTGAGCCACCCAGTAACAATGAGAGAACTCTCAACCAGCTGGTAAGCCGGTTGTGACCTGTGGGCTGAATGGAGTCCGGAAGGAGTATGCTGTCGAAAAATTACCAAAGGCTTAACGCACACTTTTCTACGGACGCCACAAGACCCTGCCAAGTACGTTGGCTGGCGGGAAGCGAATCTTGGCCGGTTCTTTAATTTATTGTTATCGCGCCGGGCACAATTGACCCAGATCAATCTGTCCGTGGCAGAGAAACAACCAACTTATGTTTGCCCACCCTTCGAACAACATAAGCGACAAAGCAGGAACGGTTTGCAAAAACAATGGACTCCCAGAACAACTAAACAATCTTAAAAGGAATGTGCTGGGACGCTGCGAGCTTATCGGTGTAAGGCAGCCGGCAATGTGACCTCAGGTACTCTCGTGGGTGGCGCAGTAACCGTGGGGGTAGTAGTAGATTGGACAGCAGGGGTGGTGATGATAGG
>NW_011645923.1:4947-5549 GCF_000223845.1 Gregarina niphandrodes | reverse complement strand
AACCACCGATTTGTTTAACTGGCTTCGCTCTTCGACCCTTGGTGGAGGTTGTGCTAGACAATCCTACGGCCACTCGGATTCTCCACCCCCGGTCGAAGACGGCCTGCTACCACCATTCACCATTGCGAATCAGATGAACTCAAAGATGTGGCCCGCTCGGTTACAGACTGCGCTACCAGCGTGGCAATATATGTCGTAATTACAAATTGTTCGAGTTGGAGCCTCCCCAAATAACCGATTATGGGCCGGCTGGAAGGATGACGAGGAGGAAGCGGTAGTCGGTTCGAACGCGGAAGGCAGGCCCCGAACTGGCGTCTTTTTGATTCCAATTTAACGAACCCAGCATTAGACTGTTAAGCCGTACCGTCACAAGGGGGGCCGATTTTCACCCTTGGGACCGACTTGGACTTTGACGACGTCTCCGACGACGTCTGCACGCTGCCGAGACAGGAGAGGGGGCCTTCTTTTTTGAGGCTTACGAAACCAGCTTAGCCCTGGAGGAACACTGAGCAATGAAGAAATATGGGGGGTCCGTTCACGAACGGTGGCGTGGTGCAATGGGCAATGGTTAGCACTGGAGACTCTGAATCTCCCAATCAGGG
>NW_011645923.1:4158-4927 GCF_000223845.1 Gregarina niphandrodes | reverse complement strand
TTCGCTCTTCGACCCTTGGTGGAGGTTGTGCTAGACAATCCTACGGCCACTCGGATTCTCCACCCCCGGTCGAAGACGGCCTGCTACCACCATTCACCATTGCGAATCAGATGAACTCAAAGATGTGGCCCGCTCGGTTACAGACTGCGCTACCAGCGTGGCAATATATGTCGTAATTACAAATTGTTCGAGTTGGGAGCCTCCCCAAATAACCGATTATGGGCCGGCTGGAAGGATGACGAGGAGGAAGCGGTAGTCGGTTCGAACGCGGAAGGCAGGCCCCGAACTGGCGTCTTTTTGATTCCAATTTAACGAACCCAGCATTAGACTGTTAAGCCTTACCGTCACAAGGGGGGCCGATTTTCACCCTTGGGACCGACTTGGACTTTGACGACGTCTCCGACGACGTCTGCACGCTGCCGAGACAGGAGAGGGGGCCTTCTTTTTTGAGGCTTACGAAACCAGCTTAGCCCTGGAGGAACACTGAGCAATGAAGAAATATTCGGGGGTCCGTTCACGAACGGTGGCGTGGTGCAATGGGCAATGGTTAGCACTGGAGACTCTGAATCTCCCAATCAGGGCTCGATTTCCTGCGCGACCTACTAATAACCACAGCTCAGTCGGCAGAGCGTGTGGTGGTTGACCACAAAGTCGCAGGTTCGATCCCTGACGATACCGATTCCACAGCGTTCCAACTTTCCGCGGACATTTACTGCCAGATCTCGAGCCAAGTCGTACGGGTGAGAGCCGTATATCCTAGTCACCTAGG
>NW_011645923.1:3492-4001 GCF_000223845.1 Gregarina niphandrodes | reverse complement strand
CGATCCCTGACGATACCGATTCTACAGCATTCCAACTCATCCGACGGGACGGGACCGTCGCTACGTTCCGCGGACATTTACTGCCAGATCTCGAGCCAAGTCGTACGGGTGAGAGCCGTATATCCTAGTCACCTAGGCTACAGTGCACGCAGTCTGAGAGGCCCTTCAGACGCGAAGTGTTTTCACGTTTCTCCACCAGCTTGGTCCGCCGGCTGCCCGCACAGACGGAGAGATAGCACCACCAACCGATTAGAATGCCTCCGTGGCCCAGTGGGGTGAGCGCCGACCACAATATCTGCGGCGATCTGGAATACGGTGTTTCGACCCACTCCTGCCAAAAACTCCCGCGCGTGCCATTGCGCTCGACCTACCCAGCCTTTCCTGATTCCAGACCTTCTTTTTTGAGGCTACGAAGCCAGCTTAGCCCTGAAGGAACACGTAGCAATGAAGAAATCTTCGGGGGTCCCTTCATGAAAGGTGGCGTGGTGCAATGGTTAGCACTGGAGACT
>NW_011645923.1:2917-3472 GCF_000223845.1 Gregarina niphandrodes | reverse complement strand
TGTTTTCACGTTTCTCCACCTGCTTGGTCCGCCGGCTGCCCGCACAGACGGAGAGATAGCACCACCAACCGATTAGAATGCCTCCGTGGCCCAGTGGGGTGAGCGCCGACCACAATATCTGCGACGATCTGGAATACGGTGTTTCGAGTCCCACTCCTGCCAAAAACTCCCGCGCGTGCCATTGCGCTCGACCTACCCAGCCTTTCCTGATTCCAGACCTTCTTTTTTGAGGCTTACGAAGCCACTCCTGCCAAAAACTCCCGCGCGTGCCATTGCGCTCGACCACAAAGTCGCAGGTTTGATCCCTGACGATACCGATTCTACAGCATTCCAACTCATCCGACGGGACGGGACCGTCGCTACGTTCCGCGGACATTTACTGCCAGATCTCGAGCCAAGTCGTACGGGTGAGAGCCGTATATCCTAGTCACCTAGGCTACAGTGCACGCAGTCTGAGAGGCCCTTCAGACGCGAAGTGTTTTCACGTTTCTCCACCAGCTTGGTCCGCCGGCTGCCCGCACAGACGGAGAGATAGCACCACCAACCGATTAGAAT
>NW_011645923.1:1451-1688 GCF_000223845.1 Gregarina niphandrodes | reverse complement strand
ACGTGGAATCACACATTCCCAACCGAAGGGGGGACTCGAGCCCTCAACCGTTGCCCTAGGGGTTGCGCCACACTACCAGAAACGCGCTTGACGGGGATGTAGTGCATCCGAATCGGTATCCAGTGTGGTGGTAAGAATACCAGCTCAACATCTGGACATACCGAGTTTAGCTTCTGACTGTGCCTTCCGGGCTGGGTCCGAGTGTTCTGCACATACTCGACGGCGATGTGGCATCGC
>NW_011645923.1:1043-1370 GCF_000223845.1 Gregarina niphandrodes | reverse complement strand
GTTTCGGGATACCACACAGCAGAGAGCGTGGAATCACACATTCCCAACCGAAGGGGGGACTCGAGCCCTCAACCGTTGCCCTAGGGGTTGCGCCACACTACCAGAAACGCGCTTGACGGGGATGTAGTGCATCCGAATCGGTATCCAGTGTGGTGGTAAGAATACCAGCTCAACATCTGGACATACCGAGTTTAGCTTCTGACTGTGCCTTCCGGGCTGGGTCCGAGTGTTCTGCACATACTCGACGGCGATGTGGCATCGGTCTACGGAACCCGGGGATTCTGGGTTCGAGTCCCCGCTTGGTCTAAGAATGGAGAACACCGCAGA
>NW_011645923.1:428-855 GCF_000223845.1 Gregarina niphandrodes | reverse complement strand
GCCGGCCGACGAACAAAACGTGTCGGGTGGTACAAATGGGTATAAACCTTGCCCCGCAGGTCTCACTTAAGCTCTACAAGTTCAGCGTTTATGGTCTAGTGGTAGAGTGCCTCGTTGAGGCGACCCGGGTTCGATTCCAGGCTGAGCCAGAACATGAAACCAGTCGATACTCCAATGGCTCGCCGCTCGAACCACGCATGGGTTTTACCAGCTGTGGGGTTTTACTCCCTGCACCACAGGCCTCCCATGGTTGCATCTTCAGCGTTTGCGGTGTAGTGGTAGAATGGTCCGTTGTCATCGCGGCGACAGGGTTTCGACCCCCGGCAGACGCACATCATGAACACTTTCAGGTGCTCACAGGCCGGCTCGAGCGGATAATCCACGTTCTCAATCTCGAGGCATCCAGATTAACCACCGGCGGGACTCG
>NW_011645923.1:0-408 GCF_000223845.1 Gregarina niphandrodes | reverse complement strand
CCGAGACGATTGACAGAATCCACATGACAACGCCGGCCGACGAACAAAACGTGTCGGGTGGTACAAATGGGTATAAACCTTGCCCCGCAGGTCTCACTTAAGCTCTACAAGTTCAGCGTTTATGGTCTAGTGGTAGAGTGCCTCGTTGAGGCGACCCGGGTTCGATTCCAGGCTGAGGCAGAACATGAATACTACTGCATGGTAGAGCTGTGCCGAAGGCCTCGTGTGCAGAAACCTGGAGTGGTGACAAACACGGACATTTTAGCATGTCTCGGACGCTTTGGCTCATTCGGTACACCGCAACTTTCAGTCCTACACCCACGGGCTCGAGCCCCGCATGCGCTTCCAACGCCAAGCATCGAACTGTCGACAGGGCTGACCGAGACCAATGACGTCCGAGTGCGCGTA
>NW_011645922.1:2320-4001 GCF_000223845.1 Gregarina niphandrodes | reverse complement strand
TCCTAGCTCAGAAGGAATTGGGGTGGATGCCTAGGAAGTTCTCTAATCCTTCTCGCGTCTCTGGATTGATTGTGATGCGTGGTCGTTTGCCACCGCTTATTCCAAGTTGCTGTGTTACCGTCTCTTCGTCGAGGTTCTCGGAGTACTGTTGCGTGATGGCTTCCAGCTCCGGGTCCTTGCTTCTTTCGAACCTGCGGACTTTATCTTTGTGTACTTGGAACGTCGAGCCTGGCTGTCCGTACCTCTCGACTTCTACTTGCGTCCGTGTCGTGCTGATCACCTTCATCGGGAGTGACCACTTCGGTGCGAACCACTTTGGTGTCTCCGGTCCGTTTATAGATGATGCTGCTGAACCTGGGTCGACGAGTACTACGACGATGTCTCCTGGTTGGAGATCGTTAGGCGTCTCGGCTTCTAATGGCCGCTGCCTGAGGAGGGATTCTGCCATCCGCTCTCGCAGCATCTGTTGTTGTACTTGCCGCCTTTCCTGCTCGGTCGTTAGCGGGGTCATGTCCTGCATTTTGTCCAGGATCGGTGCTTTGCCGAAGACTGCCTCGTAGGGCGAGGTGTTGATGGCAGCGTGTGGCGTTACGTTGTGCAGGCGTGTCGCCGCGTCTACCATGAGGTCCATGTCTCGGATTCCTTCTTGCCAGAGCGCTTTGAGCACGTTCTGGAGCTCTTGGTGGGATGCTTCGTTGATCCCGTTGCCTTGAGGTCGGTACGGCGCTGCGGTCAGGTGTTTGCATCCGAGCTGGTAGGTCGTGTTGGCGTGGAATGCGCCCTTGAAGCTTGGGCCGTTGTCCGTCAGTACGATGCGTGGGGGTCCGAAGGGAACTACCCAATGCCTGTAGAAGGTGCGGAACGTCTGGACCGCTGCCAGCGTGGGGACGGTTTTCGCCATCATGTATCTCGTGGCATGGTCGATGATGACTAGGATGTTCCACCCGATTCCTCCCATGTATACTGGTCCTACGTGGTCGAGTGAGACGACGTCCATGGCTGCTGCCTTTCCTAAGGTACCTGTCGGCAGGCCTTGTTGGTGAACTGGAGGTGTCTTCAGCCTTTTGCAGATCAGACACTCGCGGATCATCCTCTCTATGTCCTGTGCACAGCCGGGCCAGTAGTATAGCGCTTGGACCCTCTTCCTCGTTTTGCCGACTCCTAGGTGGCCGCTGGGTCCGTAGTGGAACGCGATAACTATGCGTGTCCGCAGCTGGCGGGGAACGTAGATCTTCTGCGTCCGTAGGTGGATCCACCACAGGCCATCGTAGTGGAGTCCGGGCAGGTCTGGCCCCTCCTCGGCATAGGCTTGTACGAAGTCCTTTTTTGTCGGAGGTTGCGGCAGATTGAGCGTGGGTGCTCGCACTGCTGCGACTTGTAGGGACATTCTGTCCAAGAGTTCGTCCTCTTCTTTGTCGTCGCCTGCGTACCTGCTGAGCCAGTCCGCTATGTTGTTTGTTTCGCCGGATATGAACTCGATAGTGAAGTCGTAGTTGCTCAGCGCGAGTGCCCATCGGAAGACCTTGCCCTTGTCGACGCTTGTGAGGTAGCGCAGATTGTTGTGGTCCGTCCTGACAGTGAAGTGAGCGAGGCCGACGTAGTCTCGCCATTTCTCCACGGCCCACTTGACCGCAAACAACTCCCGTTCTCTCGTGTCCCAGCGCGACTCGGTTGGGTTGAA
>NW_011645922.1:1280-2209 GCF_000223845.1 Gregarina niphandrodes | reverse complement strand
GTCCAAGAGTTCATCCTCTTCTCCGTCGTCGCCTGCGTACCTGCTGAGCCAGTCCGCTATGTTATTGTTTCGCCGGATATGAACTCGATAGTGAAGTCGTAGTTGCTCAGCGCGAGTGCCCATCGGAAGACCTTGCCCTTGTCGACGCTTGTGAGGTAGCGCAGATTGTTGTGGTCCGTCCTGACAGTGAAGTGAGCGAGGCCGACGTAGTCTCGCCATTTCTCCACGGCCCACTTGACCGCAAACAACTCTCGTTCTCTCGTATCCCAGCGCGACTCGGTTGGATTGAACTTCTTACTGGCAAACTCAATCGGTACTTCCGTGCCTTCTTGTACCTGCTTCAGGACGGCTCCTACTCCCAGCTCGGAGGCGTCTGTCTCGATTACGTACTCTCCACTGGGGGTGGGTGCGTACAGCGTGACCGTCTGTTGGACCGCCCGTCGCAGCTGGTTATAGGCGTCTTCATGCGTTTCCTGCCAACGAAAGGCGGAGTCCTTCTTCAGCAGATCGAATAGCGGTGCTGTCATGTGCGAGAATTTCGGGATGAAGGGTCTCAGGTAGCCGCACATCCCCAGGAAGCTCTGTAGCTCCTTCTTGCTCGTCGGCGCTGGTGCGTTGGCGATTGCCTTCGACTTCTTTTCCTGGACTTTTATGCCGTGCTGTCCGACGACGTGCCCTAGGTACTTTACCTCATTCTTGAACCATTCGCTCTTGTCCAGGCGTAGGTAGAATCCCGTCTTTCTACACTGTTCCAGGAAGAGCTTCACTCGCTGTATCACGCCCTCGAAGTCTTTCCCACAAATGACGATGTCGTCAATGTAGCAGAACGCATTGTCTCCTAGCAACGGAGCGAAACACGAATCCATGGCGCGTTGGAACTCGGCCGGGGAGTTCTTGATGCCGAACGGTATGACATTAAACTCGAAGAG
>NW_011645922.1:479-1260 GCF_000223845.1 Gregarina niphandrodes | reverse complement strand
ACGTCGCAGCTGGTTATAGGCGTCTTCATGCGTTTCCTGCCAACGAAAGGCGGAGTCCTTCTTCAGCAGATCGAATAGCGGTGCTGTCATGTGCGAGAATTTCGGGATGAAGGGTCTCAGGTAGCCGCACATCCCCAGGAAGCTCTGTAGCTCCTTCTTGCTCGTGGCGCTGGTGCGTTGGCGATTGCCTTCGACTTCTTTTCCTGGACTTTTATGCCGTGCTGTCCGACGACGTGCCCTAGGTACTTTACCTCATTCTTGAACCATTCGCTCTTGTCCAGGCGTAGGTAGAATCCCGTCTTTCTACACTGTTCCAGGAAGAGCTTCACTCGCTGTATCACGCCCTCGAAGTCTTTCCCACAAATGACGATGTCGTCAATGTAGCAGAACGCATTGTCTCCTAGCAACGGAGCGAAACACGAATCCATGGCGCGTTGGAACTCGGCCGGGGAGTTCTTGATGCCGAACGGTATGACATTAAACTCGAAGAGGCCAATCGGAGTAATAAAAGCTGTAAGCGCCTTGCTCCCCTCCTCGATTGGCACGTTCCAGAACCCACTGTTCATGTCTAGCGTGCAATAGTACCGTTGTCCGGCGGCTCGTCTCAGATGATCCCAGATGCGTGGTAGAGGATACGAGTCCGCCGTCATGGCTGCGTTCAGTCTGCGGTAGTCGATGACGCATCTCCACTCTCCCGTCTTCTTTTTAACGAAGTGAGGTGCCGCGGCCCATTCGCTCTTGGAGGGTCGGATGACTCCTAGCTCCAATTGCTTTGCCTACC
>NW_011645922.1:0-459 GCF_000223845.1 Gregarina niphandrodes | reverse complement strand
TAGAATCCCGTCTTTCTACACTGTTCCAGGAAGAGCTTCACTCGCTGTATCACGCCCTCGAAGTCTTTCCCACAAATGACGATGTCGTCAATGTAGCAGAACGCATTGTCTCCTAGCAACGGAGCGAAACACGAATCCATGGCGCGTTGGAACTCGGCCGGGGAGTTCTTGATGCCGAACGGTATGACATTAAACTCGAAGAGGCCAATCGGAGTAATAAAAGCTGTAAGCGCCTTGCTCCCCTCCTCGATTGGCACGTTCCAGAACCCACTGTTCATGTCTAGCGTGCAATAGTACCGTTGTCCGGCGGCTCGTCTCAGATGATCCCAGATGCGTGGTAAAGGATATGAGTCCGCCGTCATGGCTGCGTTCAGTCTGCGGTAGTCGATGACGCATCTCCACTCTCCCGTCTTCTTTTTAACGAAGTGAGGTGCCGCGGCCCATTCGCTCTTGGAGGGT
>NW_011645921.1:3148-4038 GCF_000223845.1 Gregarina niphandrodes | reverse complement strand
GTACCCCAGTGGGGTCAACGCTGGACGCCGACCACATTATCTGCGAGGACTCAAGTGACGATCCGATTACCAGTCGCCTTGCTCCCCTCCTCGATTGGCACGTTCCAGAATCCACTGTTCATGTCTAGCGTGCAATAGTACCGTTGTCCGGCGACTCGTCGCAGATGATCCCAGATGCGTGGTAGAGGATATGAGTCTGCCGTCATGGCCGCGTTCAGTCTGCGGTAGTCGATGACGCATCTCCACTCTCCCGTCTTCTTTTTAACGAAGTGAGGTGCAGCGGCCCATTCGCTCTTGGAGGGTTGGATGACTCCTAGCTCCAATTGCTTTGCCACCTGTTTCTTCAACTCTTCCAGCTCTCCGGCTCGTAATGGCGCACCCTGGCCTTGTGCGGGCGCCCTGACACTTCGAATCGTGCCTCGTATTTGACCTTCGCCACCTTGGGGTCCTCCCAAGTGTCCTTGTACTCCTCCAGGAGTTTCCACAGCAGGCTGCGCTGCTTGTTCGTCATGTGCCCAGTAGTCTCGTCAAATACCCGTTTCTGCTTCGCGTGGTTTGTCTTTACCACGGCGGTCTTCTTCCCCACTGGTTGGTCCAATGGCGGAGTCTCGCGGTATTTGGGGGCGGCTAGTCGTATGTCGTCGACGTATCCCCGTCTGGCGCAGAGGGAGGTAGTAGGTGCATATCCCTCGTGCCCAGGATGTTTGGTAACTCATTGGGCGGCATTACTGCAAAGGCGACTTTCTTGGTCCTTTCGTTGATGCCCGTTTCTGCGGGTGCTGTTAGGGGCAAGGTGCGTGACCCTAGTACCGTATCGATTTGCACGCTCTGCCTTGATAGCGGTTCGCCCGCTCGCTCTCTGTCTTTCTCTCACAGTATACTGATATCGG
>NW_011645921.1:2458-3128 GCF_000223845.1 Gregarina niphandrodes | reverse complement strand
CACTCCGGCCTTGTGCGGGCGCCCTGACACTTCGAACCGTGCCTCGTATTTGACCTTCGCCACCTTGGGGTCCTCCCAGGTGTCCTTGTACTCCTCCAGTAGTTTCCACAGCAGGCTGCGCTGCTTGTCCGTCATGTGCCCAGTATTCTCGTCAAATACCCGTTTCTGCTTCGCGTGGTTTGTCTCCACCACGGCGGTCTTCTTCCCCACTGGTCGATCCAATGGCGGATTCTCGCGGTATTTGGGGGCGGCTAGTCGTATGTCGTCGACGTATCCCCGTCTGGCGCAGAGGGCTAGTCTCTTGCTGCCTACTGTCGGTAGTAGGTGCATATCCCTCGTGCCCAGGATGTTCGGTAACTCATTGGGCGGCATTACCGCAAAGGTGACCTTCTTGGTCCTTTCGTCGATGCGCGTTTCTGCGGGTACTGTTAAGGGCAAGGTGCCTGACCCTAGTACCGTATCGATTTGCACGCTCCGCCTCGACAGCGGCACGCCCGTTCGCTCTCTATCTTCCTCTCTCAGTATACTAATATCGGCCCCAGTATCTACCAAGAACTGTAGTGGGGTATCATTCACCCGGGCCTTTACTGAAAAGGGCGGTTCTCCGCATCGTCCATCCGTGCGGCAATCTTGAGTACAGCGGCCTGCAACTCTCCTATTTGGGTGGCGA
>NW_011645921.1:1701-2438 GCF_000223845.1 Gregarina niphandrodes | reverse complement strand
TGGCCTTGTGCGGGCGCCCTGACACTTCGAATCGTGCCTCGTATTTGACCTTCGCCACCTTGGGGTCCTCCCAGGTGTCCTTGTACTCCTCCAGTAGTTTCCACAGCAGGCTGCGCTGCTTGTCCGTCATGTGCCCAGTATTCTCGTCAAATACCCGTTTCTGCTTCGCGTGGTTTGTCTCCACCACGGCGGTCTTCTTCCCCACTGGTCGATCCAATGACGGAGTCTCGCGGTACTTGGGGGCGGCTAGTCGTATGTCGTCGACGTATCCCCGTCTGGCACAGAGGGCTAGTCTCTTGCTGCCTACTGTCGGTAGTAGGTGCATATCCCTCGTGCCCAGGATGTTCGGTAACTCATTGGGCGGCATTACCGCAAAGGTGACCTTCTTGGTCCTTTCGTCGATGCGCGTTTCTGCGGGTACTGTTAGGGGCAAGGTGCCTGACCCCAGTACCGTATCGATTTGCACGCTCCGCCTCGACAGCGGTACGCCCGTTCGCTCTCTATCTTCCTCTCTCAGTATACTAATGTCGGCCCCAGTATCTACTAAAAACTGTAGTGGGGTATCATTCACCCGGGCCTTTACTGAAAAGGGCGGTTCTCTGCATCGTCCATCCGTGCGGCAATCTTGAGTACAGCGGCCTGCAACTCTCCTAACTGGGCGGCGAGGGCAGCTGAGTGTTCCTCCGTCGCGCCGCTATCCACTTGCATTTCCGTCGGCCTGTCCGTGTCCCTCTTCC
>NW_011645921.1:0-1581 GCF_000223845.1 Gregarina niphandrodes | reverse complement strand
TATCCCTCGTGCCCAGGATGTTCGGTAACTCATTGGGCGGCATTACCGCAAAGGTGACCTTCTTGGTCCTTTCGTCGATGCGCGTTTCTGCGGGTACTGTTAAGGGCAAGGTGCCTGACCCTAGTACCGTATCGATTTGCACGCTCCGCCTCGACAGCGGCACGCCCGTTCGCTCTCTATCTTCCTCTCTCAGTATACTAATATCGGCCCCAGTATCTACCAAGAACTGTAGTGGGGTATCATTCACCCGGGCCTTTACTGAAAAGGGCGGTTCTCCGCATCGTCCATCCGTGCGGCAATCTTGAGTACAGCGGCCTGCAACTCTCCTATTTGGGTGGCGAGGGCAGCTGAGTGTTCCTCCGTCGCGCCACTATCCACTTGCATTTCCGTCGGCCTGTCCGTGTCCCTCTTTCGCCGAGCGGCATCCTTGTGGCGCTTCTCGTCGTACCGAGTCCGTTCGTCTCGGATGATTCTGCTCGCTGTTTGGAGCTTGTCGCCTCGCGTCGTATCCCCACCTACCTTTACCTGCAGGCGTCCTGGCGCCGTCTGTGTTACCGAGTGCGAGGGCTTCCCGTACACATCTCGGTAGTAGGTGGTTCTACAGACTCCTCTCCAGTGTCCTACCTTGCCGCAGTTGTGACAGCGCGTGCCCCTGGCTGGACAGTACTCGTCCCTGGCGTGCCTCGGAAACCCGCAGTAGTGGCACAGGTGCCTCGCCTCGACCTGCTGGGGTGAGAGTATATCTTGTTCGTCATCCGAGTCGTCCTGCGCCTCCTCATTCCTGGACCCGACGGCTAGCACCGCGGTACCCTTCCAGCCACAGCGGTCGGTTAGGTCGTGTAGTATCTCAAACAGGGTACCGCCGGCTTCCTTGCTAGCGAACCACTGCCTCCACTGAGGGGACGCCACATCGAGAATTCGTCTCTCTAGAAACTTCCGACTGAAGCTTTCGACTGCACCCCAGCGGTGGGCCAACCGCACGTAACGTGTGATTCTCTGGTTGAGCAACTCCGCCAGGTTTTGGAAGTCCCCATTCTCTATGGTTATCGCCTCGTAGTAGGCTTTCGCTACGTAATTACTGGACGGGAACAACTTCCTTGCGACCTCGGACACGAAATCTTCCACTCGCACTCCGGGCCGTCGGGACACTCCCATGAGGCTGATTTGCTTCGCGGAAGGGATGCGCGCCCACAGCAGCTGTACCATCACCGTCTCGTCCATATTGTATGAGGTCTCCCTCACTAGACCCGCTACCGCATCTAGCCAGTCCTCAAACCGCTCTTCGTCGGTAATGTCGGCCTTGGGCCAGGCGCTGCTATTGAGCGCTGCTACCCACGCGGCACGTTCGGACTTGTCCATGGCTTCTGACGGCGGGAACCTCGGCATGTACTCGAACCCTATCGTGTCCTGAACCCATCCAGTAGTTGTCGCCACTGGGTCGTCCGGGGTGGGTTGAGGACACGGGGTGCCGCCAAGGGCGTCCCTGCGTGGAGAGAGCTCCACATTACTGGTCGTCGCATCGGAGTGTAGGTTGAGCATCACTTGTAGGTTTGTGTAAAAATTTCCCCCTCCCTCTTTTAT
>NW_011645920.1:4339-5392 GCF_000223845.1 Gregarina niphandrodes | reverse complement strand
CATCTAGCTTACCACCCAGACACTTACGACCCTTCATAGCAATAGTCAACTTCAACTCTACATCAACAGTCACCCTGGAATTACTAGGCCCATCAACATAGAAGAAACCAATAGACTGCTGAGCAGCAAACTTACCTGATTCCTTACCAGTATCATCACGTTCAAATCCATCTATAGGTAACCAAGGAGGAGACCCAGGCTTAAAGAACTCAATAACTTGCTCAATACCACCCTTAGGATCACGATTATCATAATGGAAACGCTGACTCACAGGCACACAATTACGAATATACTTTGAAGTCCAATTATCACCAACAAGAATACCAGACGCCATCTGCCTGGGATGAGTCATTGGCTCATCAACACCCGACCAAGGCGCCCACCACAACTCCTGATGAGCAACTTGAGCCTGCGTACCATCAAACACTATCGGCGAAGGCTGATGACGCTTAACAGCAACCATAGCACCAACAACCTTATACGCCTTCCACAAACTTGCCAACTGAATCGGTCGAACAGAATCAACCATACACAATTTCCAACCACCAGGAGGAATATTCTGCAAAATATTCGAAACCCGGTAGGAAACAACACGCGGAAAAGCCCTAGAACGGTTGCCCACGCGACCTATAGTACTTCTCCTTCGGTATCCACGGTAGGACCTTCTGCTGCCTAGTCCTGCCTTTCCTCGGCGGCCTCGGCTTATCCCACCTCTGCGGACGCGGCCGTAACCTCGACCGGTACGCTTCCCGAAAGATCTCACCCGTCCTCCGTATCGCTTCATCTCTTAACCTTCCTAAAGCCTGATTAGCAGTATCAACTCCGTAATCAATGATAGTATCAACAGTAGACTGCTTAGATATATCACCACCAAATAATAAACTATTAACTGCGTTTACTACCTCTAAACCCGTGCCAATAGCAGTACCAGCGGCACCAATACCAAACAAAGCGGGAGCAAATTCTATTAAAACCGGCAAAGCTTGAGCCCAAAGACTCAATGACATCCAATTTTAAAAAAAGGTGCAGTGTGTGCTAATGTCCCAAAAGGGC
>NW_011645920.1:1926-3185 GCF_000223845.1 Gregarina niphandrodes | reverse complement strand
TATCGAAACGATGTTGTGAATCTTCAAAGCGTGTTAAGGTGGGGATTGTCGGTTGTAATTGTCCGTCAATGGCTGAGCCAACAACTTGGTCGATATTAACTTCGCAATTATCAACTTATTACTATAATACTAAGTATACTAGTAGCTATAGCTATTATAGTATGGTAGTCATTAGCTATTCCTAAAGGTATAGTATTATGCTAATACTAGGTAATACTATAGCTACTAGTGTGGGTGTCATTAAAAAAATTGCCTACGGCATTTTTTTAATAATTAAATGACCATAAACCCTATAATCCTAAACCCCAAAGGATTTTCCGCCCCATTAAAAAAAGTGTGTGTACAAACACGCGCATTAAATTTTAAAATCAAATTACAAACAACGCACCATGCCTGGACAAAGATGTACCACCCGTGCGCGAGCATACTGCTTTACAAGCTATGCTGAAACCTGTCCCCTGCCTTCAACTTACCAATACTACATATACCAGACGGAAATGTGTCCCACGACTGGACGCATTCACTTCCAAGGCTTCATATACTTTTCCAATCCCCGGTCTTTCGACCAAGTGCGCAGGGAATTCGGAGGCCTAACACACGTGGAAATCTGCCGCGACATTCCCGCAGCAATTAAATACTGCCAAAAAGAAGAAACGCGGATCGGAGCCCCAATTGAAGCCGGCATAATACCGGAATGTGCACGACAGCCCAACTGGTGGCAAGGACTAAGCATAGCACAACTATGGGAGGAAGAACCCACTTGGATGCTAAAACACCACGGAGCCGTAACGGCATATAATAAACAATTAAAAAAAGTGACCTTTGCAAGACCCAAACCCGAAGTCATCGTCCTCTGGGGACCGCCGGGCACCGGAAAGTCGCATACTGCCCGATCAGTATGTGACGATTACTATGTCAAGCCCGCAGGCCCATGGTGGGACGGCTATTTCGGGCAAGAATTAGTCATCTTTGATGACTTTTATGGATCTGAAAAATTTTGCGACATGTTACGTTGGTTGTCAGAAAATCCAATCAAAGTACCGATAAAAGGATCCATGACCGACCTACTTGCGACAAAATTCATAATCACCAGCAACGTGGAACCAGACCGATGGTATCCCCATGTTGAAAACAAAGAAGCCCTGATGCGCAGAATCACCGATGTCATCTACATGGATAAAATATACAGTCCTGAGTAGGACTCAGTTTTTAAATTAAAACATATAAAGCTATCTAATTAATACTATCTACATCCTTAT
>NW_011645920.1:936-1764 GCF_000223845.1 Gregarina niphandrodes | reverse complement strand
CGGACTAAGCATAGCACAACTATGGGAGGAAGAACCCACTTGGATGCTAAAACACCACGGAGCCGTAACGGCATATAATAAACAATTAAAAAAAGTGACCTTTGCAAGACCCAAACCCGAAGTCATCGTCCTCTGGGGACCGCCGGGCACCGGAAAGTCGCATACTGCCCGATCAGTATGTGACGATTACTATGTCAAGCCCGCAGGCCCATGGTGGGACGGCTATTTCGGGCAAGAATTAGTCATCTTTGATGACTTTTATGGATCTGAAAAATTTTGCGACATGTTACGTTGGTTGTCAGAAAATCCAATCAAAGTACCGATAAAAGGATCCATGACCGACCTACTTGCGACAAAATTCATAATCACCAGCAACGTGGAACCAGACCGATGGTATCCCCATGTTGAAAACAAAGAAGCCCTGATGCGCAGAATCACCGATGTCATCTACATGGATAAAATATACAGTCCTGAGTAGGACTCAGTTTTTAAATTAAAACATATAAAGCTATCTAATTAATACTATCTACATCCTTATCAGGCAAATCAGCCCCTAAATTACTCCCAATATCCTCATTACCAATAGAAACACCAGCATTATTCGGATTAATCGGCCCAGACTCATCTAGCTTACCACCCAGACACTTACGACCCTTCATAGCAATAGTCAACTTCAACTCTACATCAACAGTCACCCTGGAATTACTAGGCCCATCAACATAGAAGAAACCAATAGACTGCTGAGCAGCAAACTTACCTGATTCCTTACCAGTATCATCACGTTCAAATCCATCTATAGGTAACCAAGGAGGAGACCCAGGCTTAAAG
>NW_011645920.1:0-761 GCF_000223845.1 Gregarina niphandrodes | reverse complement strand
TAATGCGCGTGTTTGTACACACACTTTTTTTAATGGGGCGGAAAATCCTTTGGGGACACCCACACTAGTAGCTATAGTATCAAAGTACCGATAAAAGGATCCATGACCGACCTACTTGCGACAAAATTCATAATCACCAGCAACGTGGAACCAGACCGATGGTATCCCCATGTTGAAAACAAAGAAGCCCTGATGCGCAGAATCACCGATGTCATCTACATGGATAAAATATACAGTCCTGAGTAGGACTCAGTTTTTAAATTAAAACATATAAAGCTATCTAATTAATACTATCTACATCCTTATCAGGCAAATCAGCCCCTAAATTACTCCCAATATCCTCATTACCAATAGAAACACCAGCATTATTCGGATTAATCGGCCCAGACTCATCTAGCTTACCACCCAGACACTTACGACCCTTCATAGCAATAGTCAACTTCAACTCTACATCAACAGTCACCCTGGAATTACTAGGCCCATCAACATAGAAGAAACCAATAGACTGCTGAGCAGCAAACTTACCTGATTCCTTACCAGTATCATCACGTTCAAATCCATCTATAGGTAACCAAGGAGGAGACCCAGGCTTAAAGAACTCAATAACTTGCTCAATACCACCCTTAGGATCACGATTATCATAATGGAAACGCTGACTCACAGGCACACAATTACGAATATACTTTGAAGTCCAATTATCACCAACAAGAATACCAGACGCCATCTGCCTGGGATGAGTCATTGGCTCATCAACACCGACC
>NW_011645919.1:3460-4368 GCF_000223845.1 Gregarina niphandrodes | reverse complement strand
CACACGGACGTGCAGCCGTCCGTGCTGACTCTCAATGAAACCCTCCCTACACCAGAGGATCTAGCAGATGCCTTCGAACAGGAATCCGAGCCAACGTTCTCGTGCACACTTCAAAATGGCTTGCCCGTCGTGAATAATCATGTCTACGTTCCCGAAGTACTGCGACGGCGAATCATATTCTACTTCCACTTCTCGCGCGTCGGAGCTCACCAAGGCACCCAACATTCCTACCACCGACTTTCAAAGTACTTCTGCTGGCCAAACATGTTCAATGACGTTCGGCAGTTCGCCAAGCAATGTCTCACTTGCGTCCGCAGGCGTCACACTGCAATCGACTTTGTTCGAGGAAACCTACTATCAACAGGGATGTTCGAAGTCGTTGCGTGCGACACTGTGGGCCCTATCTGGTTCCGAGAGAAGCAACGTTACATTTTCACCTGTGCGACCATTTCAGCAAATTCGCCATTGCCATTCCGCTCTCAACTGTTCGAGCCATCGACCTGTGGGAGGCATTCTACTGCAATTGGGTTTCGGTCCTCGGCACTCCCACTGAGCGACAACGCGTTCCGCGCAGAGGAATTCCGAGAGCGTTGTGAATGCGCTTACGGAACGGTTCAAGTACTGATGGAAAGCCTCGACGACTCCGTTGCCGCGCGGGTAGTAGGTTGAGCAGAATAGACAGTTTATCCAGGCACATCAACCACAGACTGGATGAGATCGTCGCATCAATGAGATCGTCGCATCTTCCATGCTGGCCTATCGCTGCATCCCCATGCCACATCCGACTACCGGTGAATCTCCCTACCGTATCATCACCGGGGCCGACCTGGTCCTACCACGCTTTCAAGAGTGGCACAAATTCGAGAACCTTATCACCGATGTCATCCCTCGCCTGAAACTCCTCAACA
>NW_011645919.1:1321-3440 GCF_000223845.1 Gregarina niphandrodes | reverse complement strand
ACCTGTGCGACCATTTCAGCAAATTCGCCATTGCCATTCCGCTCTCAACTGTTCGAGCCATCGACCTGTGGGAGGCATTCTACTGCAATTGGGTTTCGGTCCTCGGCACTCCCAGGAACCACTGAGCGACAACGCGTTCCGCGCAGAGGAATTCCGAGAGCGTTGTGAATGCGCTTACGGAACGGTTCAAGTACTGATGGAAAGCCTCGACGACTCCGTTGCCGCGCGGGTAGTAGGTTGAGCAGAATAGACAGTTTATCCAGGCACATCAACCACAGACTGGATGAGATCGTCGCATCAATGAGATCGTCGCATCTTCCATGCTGGCCTATCGCTGCATCCCCATGCCACATCCGACTACCGGTGAATCTCCCTACCGTATCATCACCGGGGCCGACCTGGTCCTACCACGCTTTCAAGAGTGGCACAAATTCGAGAACCTTATCACCGATGTCATCCCTCGCCTGAAACTCCTCAACACGTTCCGGCAGGATGCACTCAATCACACCTTGGCGTCAGTCAGCAAGGGCCGCCCCCCCGTCAAGAAAGACATCGATGTAGGAGACGCAGTTGTAATCTTACTACTCGACAAGCTCCTTCATGATCTCCAGCAACGGTTCGGAGACGCTAAACTTCTGCCCACCTGGTCAGAACCCTGCCGCGTCACGGCAATCAAAGACAACAGGGTTGTCACACAATCGGTATGGCACATTCACCTGACTTATGAGGCCCCCCTATCCGAAGTCATGAAGGTCACTCGCTTGCCTGTGGATCTACGGGCCCTGACCATCCGTGAGATCGCGGCCGACCATGTCCGACATAAGCCCCCAGGCACGGACTCCCTACGACGTGCGAACCTGTACGAGAAGACACCACAGATACCGCGAGGACCTCACACCAGGCCGAGACCGGTGATCCGCTCCATAGACAGACTGCTGATGAACAATACGGTCAACTCAAGACTTCATTTCGCCTTGGTACCCCGCGACGCTTTAAAAAGCCCGGGAGGTTGTGTCGTATGAACGCCGCTCTGCGTCCCTGCACGCACGACGTCGCCAGACAATACGGTTGCTTTTTATAAAACCCAGATCAGATATTCGCGCCTGCCCTCTACGATGTCGCAGCCAACGAGCCCTTCGCCTAGTAGCCACGAGTCTCACATACAAACCCCAACGGTCGGTGGACAACCTGGGGCTACTTCACAAACAGAAGACGCTGTTGGCAGCCGCTTTGCACAGACACAACAAGCTTCTCAACAAACAAAGCAACAAGTGGAAGAAACGCCGTTGCGCTCTACCGACTGAGTTAAAGCGGCCACAGCCCCTGGCGGCATGCGTTCCTGGATGAACGGGCAGGGCTGGTGGGCAAGCGGGCTTTGCGAAGGTGCTGCCGGTGGCCATCAGGCCCCACACGGTTGGGGCAGCCCGCACAGGTAGATGGAGAATCGAGCCGTCACGGTAAAGTCGTCGCCGATATTAAGGCACTCACCCCACTGGTCCACGGGAGCGCGGTAATCGGTTGTTGGTGCTATCCCTTCTGTCACTAGTTGTCGGACCGGATCGGCAGCTGTCGGACGGCAGCCCCACTCCTGCCAAAAACTCCCGAGGGTGTGGAGTGCGATGGTGTGCGGACAATATGTCATTTGCCACTTCGGACGACCTGGCCATCGATCCCAGTGCCTCTCGCGTGCTAAGCGAGCGCTCTACCGTATGTTCACGGCCGGCAGCTGGTGTATTGTGGTGCTGGAGATCGAACAGCCCCATGAAATGAGCTTGGAACGAGCCGGAACGGATGATTCCCTTCACACAATGACGGTGTTATGCGTTTCTTCGTATCCACCAACCCTCATTGTTTCGGAGGTGGGTCCAAATCTACCGCTCTCGAATGCCCGACCACTGGCAATAGTACCGCCTCAGCATGTAGATGATCGGGCTCAACTCGTGGTTATGCGCCGTACAACGCCCACGCGCTGGTGATTCAACACCCGTCGCTAAGTTTCCTCCAGAGCGCACACGGAATTGAACCATGGGCCTGCTTAACTGCAGTGAGGGTAACTACCAGCAAGGGAGTGGCTGCAGGAGTGGGAGTCGAACTGTCACAAAAAACACCACACAAACGA
>NW_011645919.1:840-1301 GCF_000223845.1 Gregarina niphandrodes | reverse complement strand
TTGCCACTTCGGACGACCTGGCCATCGATCCCAGTGCCTCTCGCGTGCTAAGCGAGCGCTCTACCGTATGTTCACGGCCGGCAGCTGGTGTATTGTGGTGCTGGAGATCGAACAGCCCCATGAAATGAGCTTGGAACGAGCCGGAACGGATGATTCCCTTCACACAATGACGGTGTTATGCGTTTCTTCGTATCCACCAACCCTCATTGTTTCGGAGGTGGGTCCAAATCTACCGCTCTCGAATGCCCGACCACTGGCAATAGTACCGCCTCAGCATGTAGATGATCGGGCTCAACTCGTGGTTATGCGCCGTACAACGCCCACGCGCTGGTGATTCAACACCCGTCGCTAAGTTTCCTCCAGAGCGCACACGGAATTGAACCATGGGCCTGCTTAACTGCAGTGAGGGTAACTACCAGCAAGGGAGTGGCTGCAGGAGTGGGAGTCGAACTGTCACAAAA
>NW_011645919.1:0-435 GCF_000223845.1 Gregarina niphandrodes | reverse complement strand
AGCAGGTTAGAGCGTCAGTCTAATAAACTGGAAGTCCGCGGTTCGATCCCGCGCTCGACCAGCCCCTGAAATTGAGAGAGGACGTTTACGCAAGGGAGACGCCGTCTCCATACATGGGACAGGAGTTGTTAAGGTGGATAGTCCACAATCACATTGCTCTTCTGGGGGTTAACAGTGTCCTCGCACACCGGGTATGCGGGACCAGCAAGGGCGAATTGACTCGTTGCCGCGTCGCGCTTTGGTGGGATTGCCATCCGCATCGCGAACTCCTCATTCACAGAACAGTAACGACGTGACACGCTCGAGAGTTTTTGGCATGAGAAGGCAACCACGGGACACGCCGGAGTACGGTGATTCGAGGCTCACTCCGGCCAAAAGCTCCCCAATGTGTCGCTAAGCTGTTGGGAGGTTCCGGCGGAAGTTAGAATCCCTCCG
>NW_011645918.1:0-3928 GCF_000223845.1 Gregarina niphandrodes | reverse complement strand
GCTAAAATTCTAATTATTATCGCCTCCCAACTCTTTGTTTTATTTGTGTGTGCTGAGACGTCCTGCCTCAGTCGAGTCGTGTGATTCGTCACCCACCTCACTGCGTGGAGTGGGCTCTGAATCGGGGTTTTGGTCCGTCAGGAGACGAGTCGAGCTATCTGCGAGGTCGGAGTCGGACGTTCCCTTGTGGCTCATAGTGTTAGTGATTTTTCCCTAAAAATTCCTCCCTTTTTAAATCCATTGTCGGTACCGGCCAGCCGGGTATAATCTAAATCCTCGGAGACGCACTGTGACACTTCACGCCTCCTCCACGTGATCACCGGAAGAGATGTCGATTACCGGCACAGGATGGCCTGGCGGACGTTGTCTCTTACGGGGACTCATGTCTTCCTCCACAGTGACCTCCGAAGCGTTACCTCCTCGCAACAAAACACTGGCGGCGGCTTGGCTGTTCTCAGTGTACGGCCACTGGGTAGCATCCCTATAGCTTACGCGAGCGGTGGGGGCACCAGGCGTCCCTACCGGATTCACGTGCAAACTCCCATGTTCGTGGGCGGATACCACGCAGGGTACCGACCATATAGGTTGCTTGACAAATGGCCCCATCGCTCCTTGATGGCTCTTCGGGGACTTCTCATTCAGCTTGTATAACACTACCGAGCCCACTGGGAAGTCAGTTATCGACTGTCCTTTAGGTAGATCTGGCTCTCGATGAAACACTTCGCTGGTGAGTTGCAGCGCGGTTGGGAACCTTAGTTCTCGTAGCGCGTCCAGTCGGGCCTGTTCTTGGTACACGAGTGGCACTTCGTTGGAGTACCTGGCCTCGGTCCCAATCAGGGCCATTATGGGTGATAGTCCCGTTGCCGGATGTGGAATGGAGTTGTGAGCTAGCACGGAAGCAGCTAGTGCTTCCTTGAGCTCGACGAATGTTGTAGGATTGTTGCCCTGGAGGGCTTTACTCAGCGCTCGGTGGCTGGATTCGTTTACGCCGTTGCCTTGTGGTCGGTAGGGTGAGGTGACGTACAGCTTGCTTCGCCACTCGTTCATGACTAGCTGGAAGAACTGACTCTTGAACTCACTACCGCCGTCCACAAGGACTGCGATGGGCACGCCGAAGTACTGCTGCCAGTGGGTGACTGCAAAGTCTCTTACGGTCTGTGCGCTTTTGTCGCGTATCACTTGGGCTTGTAGGTACCTCGTGGCATGGTCGATGACGACTACGATGTGGTAATTGACTCCTCCTACTGCCCGCGGGCCGATTAGGTCGAGCGAAATGAGCTCGTTAAAGAACGGCCGCGAGAGTGAGCCGACGTCTTTCGCAACTGTTGGTCTCAGATTCAGGCGTGCACAGAGCAAGCATTCTCTTGTCCATTGTTCGATGTCACGGCAGAGGTTTGGCCAGAAATACTGGGCTTGCAATTGCCGTCGCATGCGGTGGACTCCTGGGTGTGCGCCGCTCTTGAAGTGCAACTGGTCGAAGAGTGCTCTCCTCAGTCTATGCGGCACGTAGAGCCTATTGGTCCCTTTCTTGAACCACCAGCCGTCTTGACCGCGTTCTACGAGGGTCCTAGCAGTTGCGTCTTCGTCGTCCAGTGCTTGGAGACCTTTCGGTTCGTCGGTGGCTTGCAGGGCTATTCCCGGACTGCAGGAGATGCTCTCTATGAGATCGTCCTCGTCTACGTCTTTTAGTAAGTCGGTTCGACTCAGCCAGTCGGCCACGACGTTGTCTTCGCCTTTGACGTATTCTACTTGGAAGTCATACTGCTGCAGGAACAGTGACCATCTACCTAACTTGCCGGTGTCTGCCTTCGATAGGTATTTTAGGTTCTGGTGGTCGGTTCTGACCAGGAACGGTGCAGCGCATAAGTAGTGGTGCCATTTATCCACGAAGTATCTTATGGCGTACAACTCTCGTTCACGTGTGTCCCACCTCTGCTCTGCCGGCTGTAGCTTCCGACTTCCGAACTCTATGGGGACGCGTTCGCCGTCTTGTTCTTGCTCTAGGATGGCTCCTATGGCTTTATCGCTGGCGTCGGTCGTGATTACGAAGCGGCCCTTGCCTTGCGGCGCTTTTAGCATGGTCGCGTCCATGATCGCTCGCTTGATGGCCTGGAACGCGGCTTCGTGACTTTCGTCCCATGAGTATAGCCTTCCTTTCTTTAGCAGGTCGGTGAGTATGGCTGTGTGGTGCGCGAAGGATGGAATGTGCTTCTTCAAGTACGTCGCTGCGCCTAGGAACGATCTTAGCTCTTGGATGTTCTTGGGAGCCGGTACTTGGCGGATTGCTTCCACCTTGCTCGGATGTAATCTGATGCCATCACTGCTTACTAGGTAGCCTAACATCTTCACCCAGTCCTTCAGGTACTCACCTTTCTTCAGCTTCAGGTACAGTCCTTCTGCGCAGCATCGGTCGAGGACTTGCTCCAGTCTTTCGAACAGCACATCTAGGTCGTTTGCGTATATGACGATATCGTCAATATACACGCTGACGCCGTTGCCGATGATCCCGGCGAAGATTTGATCCATGATCCTTTGGAACACGATTGGACTGTTCTTCACGCCAAATGGGACTACGGTGTACTGGAATGTGCCCTTTTTCGACACGAATGCCGTTAAAGGCTGACTCTCCTCCTCCAAGGGCACATTGAAGAACCCTTGGTTACAGTCTAGGCATATGTAGTACTTATGTCCTGCGGCCTGCTGTACCTGTTCCCACAAGTTGGGGATTGGGTATGCGTCTAGGGTCATGCATTTGTTGACTTCTCTGTAGTCTATGCAGACTCTCCACTCTCCTGTCTTCTTCTTCACGAAGACTGGTCTTGCTCCCCAAGGCGACTCCGACGGGACTATTACTCCCATACCAAGCATGTCGTCTACCTGCCGGTCCAGTTCGCTTTGTAGCTCTGGCCTTATTGGCTTGAGACGGGCTTTGTGGGGTTTGCCCTCGACTCTGAATCGCGCCTTGGCTTTTACTTGGCCTATTCTGGGTCTGAGCCAGCATTTACTGTGCTTGGCCAGTATGTCCCACAGGCGTGTGAACGTTGCCTCGTCTAGGTGGGTGCACATGCCTTTGACCAACTTTCTGGCGTCTGCGACGAGTTCTGCATCTGTCTTGCTCTCGTCGACTAGACTCACCGAGTTGGTGTTGTAGGCTATGTTTCCTCCGCCTATCCCTAGCTCTGTGGCTACGTCGGGTGGTATTAGGAGGTCTCCTCCTCCAGGCATTGGGGCCCAGAAGGCTTCCCGCTGGAGGCTCTTGCCTCTGTGGGTGATGGTGACTACTGTTACGTTGGTCGTAATGCGTCCGGTTACGCCTGATAGTGGTGCCTGCCTGACTGGCTCCAGACGCAGTCTTCGTGGCTAAGGCTTCTCTAATCACTACTATATTGGCTCCGGTGTCGATTAGCGCTTCGACAGTGTGCCCATTCACCTGCACTTTTGTATGATGTTTCGCGAGGTTCCCGTCCTCGCTAGGACTGAAAGGAGACTTGCGCCCTTTCGTTATGCATCGCCGTGTCTGACGGCGGGGTGGTCTTCTTTGCGGCGTGGGCGGCTCTCTGCCTTGCCTTTACGCCTTCGTGGTGGGTGTTTACCGATGTCAGCATCTCTGCTGCCTGGGTTAGCGCGCCAGTGATGGTATTCACCACTGGGGTGCTCGAGTTGAGCGCGTTTCTGACTACCGTGGTGGTCCCAATTACTCGCCCTTGAGGGTCCCTGTGGACGACTGTTCTGCACGCTTTGGTGCAGTGCCCACTTCTGTTGCAGTTGTCGCACACGGGTCGTACTACTGGGCAGCATGAGCACGGGTGGTCAGGGCTGCTGCATTGGCAACACGGGTGACGTGCTCTGCGCGGTCGCTGATGCGTCGGAGGGGCTGCCCTTAGCTGGGCGCTCTCTGCTCCATGTTGCGGTGCTCGTTCTGTCTGTG
>NW_011645917.1:3229-4024 GCF_000223845.1 Gregarina niphandrodes | reverse complement strand
TTCTCTCGAACGACGGAGGAACCATCTTCGACCGCTTCTCCTCGTCCGACGCAGACAAGAAAAGGGTCCGCCACCTCATCAAAGACCTCGGTGGCGACGTCACCTTCAAACCCCTCAATGAAGAAGAGTTCGACGAGCTCCTTATCAAATGGAAGCGCGTCGCATCTTCCATGATGTACTCTCCAGCAGAGTTGAAGGAGGTTATCATCCTGAAAACCACCTCTGTCAACCAAGACCTCATAGCCCGGAGAGGTCTCATGAATCTCCCCTTCCAAGAGTTCGTGGATGCCTTCGCCGCGCACCTCTTCCCCTTCAGCGACGAAATCAACCTCGTCTGCGCACGCCTGCAACATCAGCACCGGAAGGCCGATGCCTTGCAGGTGATAGAGGACTTCCTACTCCTCCGCTCACGCTTCAAAGCCCTCAGTCGTCGCTGGGGACAATCGCGGAGATATCGCTGCCTCGACTACGGCTACTGTCTCCTACGCAAGGTCGACAAGGACATCGAACTGCAAATCCGGTCGGATGTCAGCTTCAAGCACCTCTCACTTCAAGACCTAGTCGAGAGAATCAAGGCCATTCACCGTGCCCGTCAGCTCGTCCGAGATGCAGAGCCTGCCGTTCACGCCATAAGCCCGACGCCGCCGCAGGAGCACGACGCTGCTCACCACTCAGACCGTCTCTGCAAGTGGTGCGATTCCAAAGAGCACATTAGCTTCAAATGCCCTACGAAGCCCGTGTGCCCCAACTGCAACAAACGGGGACACTTCCAAGACGACTGCTGGCAGATCACGA
>NW_011645917.1:2417-3174 GCF_000223845.1 Gregarina niphandrodes | reverse complement strand
GACATCGAACTGCAAATCCGGTCGGATGTCAGCTTCAAGCACCTCTCACTTCAAGACCTAGTCGAGAGAATCAAGGCCATTCACCGTGCCCGTCAGCTCGTCCGAGATGCAGAGCCTGCCGTTCACGCCATAAGCCCGACGCCGCCGCAGGAGCACGACGCTGCTCACCACTCAGACCGTCTCTGCAAGTGGTGCGATTCCAAAGAGCACATTAGCTTCAAATGCCCTACGAAGCCCGTGTGCCCCAACTGCAACAAACGGGGACACTTCCAAGACGACTGCTGGCAGATCACGAGGAAGGGACCACTAGGCACTCGCCAAGCATTCCTTCGTCGTGAGCCAGGAGGATCATTCAAACTGAGCATCGACGACATCAAGAACAACAGAGAACTGCTACGGACTCTCGCGAACATGTACAACGAGAAATTCGAGAAGGAACCCCGCTACTACTACAATGCCAAGCAGCGTCGAGAACGGAAACGGGATGGTATGGCGCACCAGAGCCACCGGGACGACCGAGACGACGAAGCCCTGTTCAGCGACGAACCGCTCGGTGCCGGACGGGTAGAAACCGCAGATAGTCTACTCGTGGGGGCTCAAGAGGTGAACCGCCGCAACTGTCGACATGTGCAACTTCCGGTGGCAGGACGTCTACTACCGTTCATGGTAGACACTGGAGCAGAAATCAATATCTTCCCGGAACCACTGCTCAAAAACCTGGACGTTCAAACGCAGTTCTCCGTAACCGGCCTCGAGA
>NW_011645917.1:840-2397 GCF_000223845.1 Gregarina niphandrodes | reverse complement strand
GACATCAAGAACAACAGAGAACTGCTACGGACTCTCGCGAACATGTACAACGAGAAATTCGAGAAGGAACCCCGCTACTACTACAATGCCAAGCAGCGTCGAGAACGGAAACGGGATGGTATGGCGCACCAGAGCCACCGGGACGACCGAGACGACGAAGCCCTGTTCAGCGACGAACCGCTCGGTGCCGGACGGGTAGAAACCGCAGATAGTCTACTCGTGGGGGCTCAAGAGGTGAACCGCCGCAACTGTCGACATGTGCAACTTCCGGTGGCAGGACGTCTACTACCGTTCATGGTAGACACTGGAGCAGAAATCAATATCTTCCCGGAACCACTGCTCAAAAACCTGGACGTTCAAACGCAGTTCTCCGTAACCGGCCTCGAGAATCCACTACAAGTCAAAGGCGTCGGCGGATACAGCAAGTGCGATTCGCAAGTCCGCATCACCACGTCGGTGAATGGTCAGGTCGTTGAACTGGACTTCTACGTCCTACCTACACCCATGATGAAGTACCCGATGTTGGGGCTGCCCGCACTCCAACAGTTAGGCGCCGCCGTCGACCTAGCCAGCGAAAGGCTGGCCACCCATCACGGAGACCTACCACTGGTCCAAGACCCCGACCTAGTGGAATGCGATTCCAGGGTGAGTGCCCTTCAGGAAGCTGAAGAATCCTTCACACTCAGCCAGATCGAAGAGCGCATTAACCCATCACTGTCCGTCAGTCAGAGGCAGGACATACTCAAGCTGCTCACAGCCTACGACTCGACATGGACAGCTACGAAGGTCGGACGTTGTAAGGTACTAGAACACCGGATCGACACGGGGGACAGTAAGCCCATCAAGCAGGGCACCCGGCGATACTCACCGGAACAGAAGCAGGAAATCCAGCGACAGGTCCAAGACCTGCTGGCCGCGGGGGCCATCGAAGAGTCAGACAGCCCGTGGAGGTCACAAATAGTCATGGTTCCAAAAAAAAACCGGGGAGTGGCGGATGTACGTCGACTATCGCGCCCTCAACGACGTCACCGTCCCGGATACCTTCCCGCTGCCCATCATCGAAGATCTCCACGATCAGCTAGGGGAAGTGGAACACGTGATCACTAAATCACCGGTGTGCCGGCTTCCACCAAATCAAAATCAAGGAGGAAGACAAACCGAAGACTGCCTTCGCCACCCCTACCGGACTATACCAATTTCGCGTCATGCCCTTCGGACTTATCAACGCTCCTGCCACGTTCCAACGGATGACGACCAAACTCCTCGAAGATCGTCTAGGGAGCGGGTGTCTCGTCTACATTGACGATATCGTAATCTACGGTAGCTCGTGGCCGTCACTCATGAGCAACTTCGAATGGGTACTCCAGAGACTGCGCGACCACGAAGTATTTCTCAACATCCGCCCTCGTCAAACCGATCCAAGAACTCATCACTGCGGAAGAATTCGTCTGGTCCGACGAATGCCAACGGAAGTTCGAGGACATCGAACATCTACTCACTGCATCCCAACCGTCACTGTGCCTGCCGCGCTCCGGACTGCCTTTCTACCTGGACACC
>NW_011645917.1:0-820 GCF_000223845.1 Gregarina niphandrodes | reverse complement strand
TAGGGGAAGTGGAACACGTGATCACTAAATCACCGGTGTGCCGGCTTCCACCAAATCAAAATCAAGGAGGAAGACAAACCGAAGACTGCCTTCGCCACCCCTACCGGACTATACCAATTTCGCGTCATGCCCTTCGGACTTATCAACGCTCCTGCCACGTTCCAACGGATGACGACCAAACTCCTCGAAGATCGTCTAGGGAGCGGGTGTCTCGTCTACATTGACGATATCGTAATCTACGGTAGCTCGTGGCCGTCACTCATGAGCAACTTCGAATGGGTACTCCAGAGACTGCGCGACCACGAAGTATTTCTCAACATCCGCCCTCGTCAAACCGATCCAAGAACTCATCACTGCGGAAGAATTCGTCTGGTCCGACGAATGCCAACGGAAGTTCGAGGACATCGAACATCTACTCACTGCATCCCAACCGTCACTGTGCCTGCCGCGCTCCGGACTGCCTTTCTACCTGGACACCGACGCGTCCACATACGCCATCGCCGGCGTACTGCAGCAAAGAGAAGGCGATACCACTTACGTCCTCCAATTCGCCTCTAAGAAGCTCACCACCGCCGAAGCAAAATGGCCAATCTATGAACTGGAAGCATACGCCATCGTGTGGTCCATCTTCCACTTTCGCCCACTACCTCAGAGGGAAGGAATTCACCGTCCGCACTGACCACCGAAGCCTCAAATGGCTCTGGAACACGGAGGAGTCGCGCATCGCACGCTGGGCGATGTTCCTCCAAGAATTTCAGTTCAAGGTTGTCTACCGCGCTGGCCGGGACCAGCAACACGTAGACATCTTCACTAGTGACAT
>NW_011645916.1:3409-4271 GCF_000223845.1 Gregarina niphandrodes | reverse complement strand
CTTTGAGTAAAGATGAACGGAGTGGTGGTGCGATCGGAACAATGGCCCGGGTGTTGGTGCTATCTCTCTGCGCGTACGGGTCGGATCGGCAGCTGTCGACGGTACAGTGGCGCGGCACTGGTCACTGGGTAGCAGGTGTAGTTCCGCACCGTTGTGAACGGGAAAGGATCCTATCGGACAGTCAGGAGCACCCTCCGTCCCACTGCTCTCCTCTTGCGCGCAAACGTGTCCTAACGCCGTGGAAGAAGTCCTGGGTTCGATTCCCAGAACAGTCCGTCGATAACGCAGCCGAGTGGGTTCGAACCCCACTTCGAGTAGCAGTTCCGCTTCTAGTACCGTGGCGGTTCGATTGCCAATCACCTTGCCGCACCCACCGTGCGTGCCGGTGGTCACGTAGGTTCGAACCCCACTTCTAATAGCAGTTTCGTTTGTGGAACTAGTTGGTCCGACAGTTGCCGATCCCCAAATAAAACAGATAGTTCGAGCAACCGATTGCCACTGTAGGTAAGTGGGGTGGGCGCCCGACCACAACATCTGCGACGACTTTAACTGACGGTTCGATTACCACTCCTGTCATTGCTCCCCACTCACCACACCAATCGCCTTGCTGTACCCACCGTGGGCGTCAGCTTTCTGGCTGTCTCGTTCGACAACCACTAAGAAAGGAAAAATTAAAATCTTCGAACGAAAGTCGAGTGGGTTCGAACCCCACTTCTAGCAGCAGTTCCGCTCGTAGTACCAGTAGCGGTGGTCCCACAGTTGCCGATCCGACCCCCAGGTAGGAACAGATAGTGCGAGCAACCGATAAGATTGCCTCCGTGTTAAGTGGGGTGGGCGCCGATAGACGCAACTGATACGTTTC
>NW_011645916.1:1910-3389 GCF_000223845.1 Gregarina niphandrodes | reverse complement strand
AAGTGCGAGTTGACTTGTTGCCGCACCAAAGCGTAACACACACCAGCGCCGCACCCACCGTGCGTGCCGGTGGTCACGTAGGATCGAACCCCACTTCTAATAGCTGTTTCGTTTGTGGAAATAGTAGTGTTGGTCCGACAGTTGCCGAACCCCAAATAAAACAGATAGTTCGAGCAACCGATTGCCACTGTAGGTAAGTGGGGTGGGCGCCCGACCACAACATCTGCGACGACTTTAACTGACGGTTCGATTACCACTCCTGTCATTGCTCCCCACTCACCACACCAATCGCCTTGCTGTACCCACCGTGGGCGTCAGCTTTCTGGCTGTCTCGTTCGACAACCACTAAAAAATTAAAATCTTCGAACGAAAGTCGAGTGGGTTCGAACCCCACTTCTAGCAGCAGTTCCGCTTGTAGTACCAGTAGCGGTGGTCCCACAGTTGCCGATCCGACCCCCAGGTAGGAACAGATAGTGCGAGCAACCGATAAGATTGCCTCCGTGTTAAGTGGAGTGGGCGTCGATAGACGCAACCGATACGTTTCACATTTTTATTTTTGGCAAGTTAGAAATTTTGTTCTCTCAACTCTTCCCTAATATAGAGGTGATTTGTGAATTCCTTTTTCTCACAGCAGTGCCCTTCCGTCAATTCCTTTAAGTTTCAGTCTTGCAACCATACACCCCCCAAAGCCCAAAAACTTCAATTTCTTTCGAACGCTGAAAAGAATACAAACTTCTAACCAATGATCAGTCGGCATGGTTTACGGTTGGGACTACAACGGTATCTAATTGTCTTCGATCCCCCAACTTTAGTCCTTGATTAACAGGAACATTCTGGACAAAAGCTTTCGCATTTGAGTGTCTTTCCCGGGTCTCAGAATTTCACCTCTCTCCAGCAAGGCCAAGTGTCCCCGACTGCCCTTGTCAATCATCCTAATCAACAAACATTCAGCATGTTTATTGACAGTTTAAATGTGCTATTCCGTGCTAGATAGTTCACACATATCGCGTGCCTTAGGCGCCTCCTTTTTCTCAAGGTAACAAGCCAAAGGCTTAAGTTGCATCCCTTTACAGGTTGCCGTCAAACCAATTGATATCTAACTACGGACGCTTTAACTGTAGCAACTCAGGTATATGCTATTGGAGCTGGAATTACCGCGGCTGCTGGCACCAGGCTTGCCCTCCAATTGTTGCTCGTGAAACGATGTAATTTTCACTCATTGCAGTCATAAAACAATATGCTTTGTGCCACTATTTTTGTTCACTACCTCCCCGTGTCAGGACTAATTTGCGCGCCTGCTGCCACCCTTAGATGTGGTAGCCGTCTCTCAGGCTTCCTCTCCGGAATCAAACCCTAATTCCTCGTCACGCAACACGCGGAATAAAGTTCAGTCAACAAAAAGGTAGCCCTGCTTAGTTAGGGGTGGTGTAAGGAAGCCTTCAGCCGGAATCTGACCGGCGACCTTTCGGTTTCTAAGCG
>NW_011645916.1:616-1757 GCF_000223845.1 Gregarina niphandrodes | reverse complement strand
TATGTTGCTCGCGAGGTGACTACCCGTAAACCCAGCCGTCGTTGTATTTCAGTGCCGCCCCAGTGAGTGAGCCGCCGACCACAATATCTGCGGCGACCCGGAGTACGGTCGTTCGAGTCCCACTTCTGCCAAAAACTCCCGAGCGTATCAGGTCCGACAGTCACCGGGTTAACAGCCCGTTAACAACGTGGCAGGTTCCCCGAAATTGACAGCAAGCCCAATATTACCTTGCCCTTGAACTATCCCTGGTATTCACGGCTATCGCCCCTACGAGGTGCATCAACCGGGAATCGGCCAGTATTTGCAGCTTGGAACGCTCCAATCTTGCCCTTGGGCTATGCAGACGGCAGGGATTCACGGCTTTCACTTGACGGGTTCTGTCAACCTAAGATTATCCGAACCAACCCCACGGGTTGCATCAACTGGGACCTGGTATTACCGCATGCGGGACTCGAACCTGCGTCTGCAAGATTAGGAGTCTTGCGCTCTACCGACTGAGCTAAAGTGTCTGCGAATTGTTGTATATCCGTGTCTATTAGCCTTCTGGGCCCTGCGACTTGGTGACTCATGGACAGCATTGTCACTAGGGTGTTAATCCTTACCTCACAATCTCCCTTAGGTTAGATCCTTAGTGTTTGTGACAGAATGCTCCGTTGCCATCGAGGCGAACCGGATTCGATTTCAAGCAGACACACATTATGGGTACTTTCGATGTTCGCAGCGTTGTCGTGGTTTCGGTCGGGAGAGCGTGGGGCGGACAACAACAAAGTTGTAGGTTCGATCCCTGCCGATACCAATTGCACACTTGGTGTAGTTCATCCGTCACGGACTGAAAGTCTGAGGGTAGTGGGGAGCTTGTGGTGGTTGAGAAATAGGGGGACAGAAGGTATTAAGAGCCGTATAACCCAGCCGCCTGGACAACACCAGTCAAATCCGCCATTTCGTGGATGGGACAGAACGTGTTGACGGGTCCTGAACTGGTGCATGAGGAAGACAGCAGAGTAGGGGACGTGCACGGGCCATGAGGCCGTTAAAAGCTCTAAATCGTTGCCGACGGCAATCACAGTCCAAGATGGCCGTAATGCAGTTGGCTGTTTGGTCTAGTGGTATGATGCTTCCTTCGGGTGGAAGAAGGCCTGGG
>NW_011645916.1:0-596 GCF_000223845.1 Gregarina niphandrodes | reverse complement strand
GACAACGACAAAGTCGCAGGTTCGATCCCTGCCGATACCAATTGCACACCCGGTGCAGCTCATCCGTCACGGACTGAAAGTCTGAGGGCAGTGGGGAGCTTGTGGTGGTTGAGAAATAGGGGGACAGAAGGTATTAAGAGCCGTATAACCCAGCCGCCTGGACAACACCAGTCAAATCCGCCATTTCGTGGATGGGAGAGAACGTGTTGACGGGTCCTGAACTGGTGCGTGAGGAAGACAGCAGAGTAGGGGACGTGCACGGGCCGTGAGGCCGTTAAAAGCTCTAAATCGTTGCCGACGGCAATCACAGTCCAAGATGGCCATAATGCAGTTGGCTGTTTGGTCTAGTGGTATGATGCTTCCTTCGGGTGGAAGAAGGCCTGGGTTCGATTCCCAGAACAGCCCCTCAATAACATAGCTGAGGTTCCCCAAAATTGGCAGGAAACCGGGTGACGTAGTTCAGGTTTCCCAAAATCGGCAACAAAGCACAAAGCCTCGAATTCGCACACCACAGCCTGCGTCGGTAAGTCGATATTATCGTCAGATGAAGACTTACCTGCACCAACCCATCAAAAGTCTTTCACTAATTTATAAAC
>NW_011645915.1:3158-4174 GCF_000223845.1 Gregarina niphandrodes | reverse complement strand
CCTACTCAGACGTGTTCCTCAGACCTAGGAGTGGCCAGGTTGAGTACCAGGCCCGCTTCGAAGTCGAAGGGCGACCTCACAAGGCAAGACTACGTCCACTACCACCCACCGCCGAAGCCGAGTTAAAGAGACAAGTGGAGAGCCAGCTAGACAAGGGGGTCATAAGGCCTAGCAAGTCACAGTGGGCTGCTTGCCCTTTTGTTATACCAAAGAAAACCGGTGATTACAGGGTGGTGATTGACTATCGTGTCCTGAACAGCAGAATGAAGGACGATGCCTTTCCCATTCCTCTGCTATGGCATAGTCTTCAAAAGTCTGCGGGGTACACACATTATATAACACTCGACTGTAATTGGGGCTTCTGGAACGTCCCAATACACGAGGAGTCAAAACACCTAACGGCGTTCACAACACCCTGGGGCCTGTATGAGTTCAACGTAATACCATTCGGTATAAAGAACAGTCCAGGTGAATACCAGAGGGCCATGAACCTTGCGTTCGAGCCTTTGTTAGGCAATGGCGTAGAATGCTATATCGACGATATAGTGATTTATGCGAGTTCCAGAGACGGTGCACTTCGACTACTTGGAAAGGTGATGCAGATATGTCGTACTAACGGCTTCTACCTAAAGCTGAAGAAATGCGACTGGCTGCGGGATAGAGTGAACCTACTCGGACACTCAGTAGGGACGACCGGTATTTTACCGCAGAGGGGGAAGCTCCAAGCTCTCCAGAAAATGCGCGCTCCGCAAGACTTCAAAGAGTTAAGGTCACTACTTGGCTTACTTTCGTTTCACAGACGGTTCGTACCCGCGTTCTCCGACGAGGTACAACCCCTACAAGAACTGATGAATGCACACAAGACCCTACCTTTCATATGGGAGGACCACCATGAGGCGGCATTCCAGGAACTAAAGAACCTCGTAGTAGGCGCTGAACCCCTGCAACCACTAAGACCGGAAGGCCAGTTGGTTCTCAACACCGACGCTAGCGGGTACGCTATCGGCGGCGTGTTG
>NW_011645915.1:2710-3138 GCF_000223845.1 Gregarina niphandrodes | reverse complement strand
ATATGTCGTACTAACGGCTTCTACCTAAAGCTGAAGAAATGCGACTGGCTGCGGGATAGAGTGAACCTACTCGGACACTCAGTAGGGACGACCGGTATTTTACCGCAGAGGGGGAAGCTCCAAGCTCTCCAGAAAATGCGCGCTCCGCAAGACTTCAAAGAGTTAAGGTCACTACTTGGCTTACTTTCGTTTCACAGACGGTTCGTACCCGCGTTCTCCGACGAGGTACAACCCCTACAAGAACTGATGAATGCACACAAGACCCTACCTTTCATATGGGAGGACCACCATGAGGCGGCATTCCAGGAACTAAAGAACCTCGTAGTAGGCGCTGAACCCCTGCAACCACTAAGACCGGAAGGCCAGTTGGTTCTCAACACCGACGCTAGCGGATACGCTATAGGCGGCGTGTTGTGTCAGGTCGTGGA
>NW_011645915.1:1163-2690 GCF_000223845.1 Gregarina niphandrodes | reverse complement strand
AGAAATGCGACTGGCTGCGGGATAGAGTGAACCTACTCGGACACTCAGTAGGGACGACCGGTATTTTACCGCAGAGGGGGAAGCTCCAAGCTCTCCAGAAAATGCGCGCTCCGCAAGACTTCAAAGAGTTAAGGTCACTACTTGGCTTACTTTCGTTTCACAGACGGTTCGTACCCGCGTTCTCCGACGAGGTACAACCCCTACAAGAACTGATGAATGCACACAAGACCCTACCTTTCATATGGGAGGACCACCATGAGGCGGCATTCCAGGAACTAAAGAACCTCGTAGTAGGCGCTGAACCCCTGCAACCACTAAGACCGGAAGGCCAGTTGGTTCTCAACACCGACGCTAGCGGGTACGCTATCGGCGGCGTGTTGTGTCAGGTCGTGGATGGTGAAGTAAGCGTCATAGAGTACGGCAGCAAGAAGCTCACCAACCACCAAGTCAACTGGGACACGCGCGAACGAGAGCTGTGGGCAGTAAAATACTTTGTCCAGAAGTGGGATGGCTACATCAGACTCAGGCGGACACTGGTCCTTACGGATCATCGCAACCTATCCTTCTTGGCGAAAGCCGATAACGGTAAGGTAGGCAGATGGGCGCTATTCCTCCAGCAGTACGACCTAATGTTCTCTTACATCCCAGGAGAGTCTAACATGGTCGCTGACGCGCTCAGTCGACTGACCGACGGTGACCCGGACGGAGACTCCGACCTTGACAAGATGGGCCTCAGGTGCTTCTGCATCCAGAAGCTCGACCATACCGCACTGGATTGTCCAGGTCCCAAGGACTTCATGCGAGAGTTCAACCCGTCCCTCGACAGCGAGGACCAACTAATCACACGAGACGATGGTCTTAAACTACACGCACGCACGGGTAGGACCTACGTACCCACCACACTGAGGTCTAAAGTCCTCGCATGGTATCACCTAGGTGCAATTGGCGGACACATGGGCGTCACCAAAACGATTCGCAGGATCACTGCTCTATTCTGGTGGCCAGGTCTAGCCAAAGACGTCAGAGACTTCGTCAAAGGTTGCTTCGTATGCACGCGATACCTGCCAACAAAAACACTCAACAGAAAGACGGTAGGAACGTCAGCAATGGCGTCATTTCTCGACAGAGTCAGCCTAGACCTGATCGGACCACGCATGTTCAAAGGCAACACCCACTACATACTTGTGATTATAGATACAGCAACACGGTTCCTAGTAACCCGAGTGATCCAAAGCAAAGAAGCGCAGGTGATAACTGACGCCTTTGCACAAGGGTTCGTTGCGTACTTCGGTGTGCCGCGGCAGGTCTACGTAGACAACGGCAGTGAGTTCGAAGGCGCGTTTGCAGCGTTCATAACAAAAGTATTACGGGTGGATATCGTAAAGTCACCACCATACGTGCCAAGGAGCAACGGCATAAACGAAAGCAGTCACAAAGCCCTCGAGAGCCAAATTGCGAAAATCAACGCGGACTCCCCAAACGACAGCTACGAACTGCTAGTTGCCCTAGCAACGTACACGCACAACG
>NW_011645915.1:0-1143 GCF_000223845.1 Gregarina niphandrodes | reverse complement strand
AAAGGTTGCTTCGTATGCACGCGATACCTGCCAACAAAAACACTCAACAGAAAGACGGTAGGAACGTCAGCAATGGCGTCATTTCTCGACAGAGTCAGCCTAGACCTGATCGGACCACGCATGTTCAAAGGCAACACCCACTACATACTTGTGATTATAGATACAGCAACACGGTTCCTAGTAACCCGAGTGATCCAAAGCAAAGAAGCGCAGGTGATAACTGACGCCTTTGCACAAGGATTCGTTGCGTACTTCGGTGTGCCGCGGCAGGTCTACGTAGACAACGGCAGTGAGTTCGAAGGCGCGTTTGCAGCGTTCATAACAAAAGTATTACGGGTGGACATCGTAAAGTCACCACCATACGTGCCAAGGAGCAACGGCATAAACGAAAGCAGTCACAAAGCCCTCGAGAGCCAAATCGCGAAAATCAACGCGGACTCCCCAAATGACAGCTACGAACTGCTAGTTGCCCTAGCAACGTACACGCACAACGCGACCCCGCACGCCGCTACAGGCTTAGCGCCGATGACGCCGTAACAGGTCGAGAACCGACTATACCCGGTTGGACGCTGCGTTACAACACGCACAGCCCCTCCGAGGCAGTAGGATTGTTCGAAATCCAGTCTGCAATGAGACACCAATTGGTTGCGACAGAGCCACCGCTATACGCAGGTGAGCCGCTGCAGATTGGAGACGTAGTGGTAACGAGCCAGTGGAGTAAAACTCCGGGAGCATCTGCACTCACATCGGCGGAAAAATACAGTCCCACTTGGTCACTACCCTACGTCGTAACTCAAGTCCGTAGCACGATGGTACTCCTAAGACCTTACGGCAGACCCGGTCAGACCTTATGGCGACCCAGAGGTCATTGTCGGAAACTGGGCCTACCCTTAGACCGGAAACTTCGGGAGCTCCGCGATCGTCAATGGAACGACGCAGGAATCATATCAGCATGCGGCTGTGAGCGAGGAAAATGCATATGCATAAACCCCTACAGTACGTACCGCCCATAAGAGGCATATGATGTGCCACAGGCGCACTCCACGAGAGGGAGCCAGGTCGGGCACGTTGTATGACGGCCAAACGACTGGCTGGGAGGACCCTGGTCCGTTGAGTGACCTCGCACACGACTAAGTGTTATGT
>NW_011645914.1:2995-4283 GCF_000223845.1 Gregarina niphandrodes | reverse complement strand
TGACGACGAGGGCTTGACCGAGGTTTCTCAGAGATCAGATGTGGGCAAGTGTGCTGATGACGACGAAGTGGGGCACGAGCCAGTTGGAGGTTCAGCAGCCGGCGCAGGTCTCTCCGAGCATGACACCTCAACTACCAGCGCCCACCCGGCTACGACCGCAACTCAAGAGCCAGCCGAAGAGGGCTCTTTACAGGGAGACGCTGTTGAGGAACTTACTGCTGACGAAGAGGATGCAGTGTGCAATGTACCAAGCAGTTCAGTAGACTTGCCGACAACCAAAGCGAACCAGGATGCTTACCCGCCTATAAGGGATCCGGCTGTGCATGCATCGACTGTGGGGGCACCAGACGGCAATGGAGGGGCTGGGCGTAAACCAGTTGAGGACTCAATTCCTCCCGCAGACCTCTCCTTGCCTGTGGAGCAGAATACTTCCACCAAAGACGAGGTCCCGACTACCAGCACAACTCAGGAGGCTGCCGGTGAAAATTCGTCACACGAAGAGACTGTTGGAGAACCCACTGCCGACGGCGCTCCTCTGACGTCCTACCCGGTGCAGTCGTTTGACGGTGAAGGCTCTACAAACGAGGAGGCTGCTGAGCGACCCGACGCGCCGAACCGAGCCGAGGAATCCGACGTGCCGATCCATGATCATGCAGGTATGCTGCCGACCGAGTCGTTCCAAACTACCGCCGTTCCTGACGACGAGGGCTTGACCGAGGTTTCTCAGAGATCAGATGTGGGCAAGTGTGCTGATGACGACGAAGTAGAGCACGAGCCAGTTGGAGGTTCAGCAGCCGGCGCAGGTCTCTCCAAGCGTGACACCTCAACTACCAGCGCTCACCCGGCTGCGTCCGCAACTCAAGAGCCAGCCGAGGAGGGCTCTTTACTCGGAGACGCTGTTGAGAAACCCGCTGCCGACGGCAAGGATGCAGTGTGCAATGTACCAAGCGGTTCAGTAGACTTGCCGACAACCAAAACGGACCAGGATGCTTACCCGCCTATAAGGGATCCGGCTGTGCATCCATCGGCTGTGGGGGCACCAGACGGCAATGGAGGGGCTGGGCGTAAACCAGTTGAGGACTCAATTCCTCCCGCAGACCTCTCCTTGCCTGTGGAGCAGAATACTTCCACCAAAGACGAGGTCCCGACTACCAGCACAACTCAGGAGGCTGCCGGTGAAAATTCGTCACACGAAGAGACTGTTGGAGAACCCACTGCCGACGGCGCTCCTCTGACGTCCTACCCGGTGCAGTCGTTTGACGGTGAAGGCTCTACAAACGAGGAGGCT
>NW_011645914.1:2492-2975 GCF_000223845.1 Gregarina niphandrodes | reverse complement strand
CGAAGTAGAGCACGAGCCAGTTGGAGGTTCAGCAGCCGGCGCAGGTCTCTCCGAGCGTGACACCTCAACTATCAGCGCTCACCCGGCTACGACCGCAACTCAAGAGCCAGCCGAGGAGGGCTCTTTACATGGAGACGCTGTTGAGGAACCCACTGCCGACGGCAACGGTGCAGTGTGCAATGTGCCAAGTGGTTCAATAGACTTGCTGACAACCAAAGCGGACCAGGATGCTCTCTGGCCCACAAGGGATCCGGCTCTGGATGCATCGACTGTGGGGGCACCAGACGGCAATGGAGAAGCTGGGCGTAAACCAGTTGAGGACTCAATTCCTCCCGCAGATCTCTCCTTGCCTGTGGAGCAGAATACTTCCACCAAAGACGAGATCCCGACTACCAGCACAACTCAGGAAGATGTTTGTGAGGGCTCGTTGCAGCGAGAGACTGTTGAAGCACCCACTGCCGACGGCGCTCCTCTGGCGTCCTA
>NW_011645914.1:1347-2472 GCF_000223845.1 Gregarina niphandrodes | reverse complement strand
AGAGCACGAGCCAGTTGGAGGTTCAGCAGCCGGCGCAGGTCTCTCCGAGCGTGACACCTCAACTATCAGCGCTCACCCGGCTACGACCGCAACTCAAGAGCCAGCCGAGGAGGGCTCTTTACATGGAGACGCTGTTGAGGAACCCACTGCCGACGGCAACGGTGCAGTGTGCAATGTGCCAAGTGGTTCAATAGACTTGCTGACAACCAAAGCGGACCAGGATGCTCTCTGGCCCACAAGGGATCCGGCTCTGGATGCATCGACTGTGGGGGCACCAGACGGCAATGGAGAAGCTGGGCGTAAACCAGTTGAGGACTCAATTCCTCCCGCAGATCTCTCCTTGCCTGTGGAGCAGAATACTTCCACCAAAGACGAGGTCCCGACTACCAGCACAACTCAGGAAGATGTTTGTGAGGGCTCGTTGCAGCGAGAGACTGTTGAAGCACCCACTGCCGACGGCGCTCCTCTGGCGTCCTACCCGGTGCAGTCATTTGACGGTGAAGGCTCTTCAAACGAGGAGGCTGCTGAACGACCCGACGCGCCGAACCGAGCCGAGGAATCCGACGTGCCGATCCATGATCATGCAGGTATGCTGCCGACCGAGTCGTTCCAAGCTACCGACATTCCTGACGCCGAGGGCTTGACCGAGGTTCCTCAGAGACCAGACGTGGGCAAGTGTGCTGACGACGAAATGGAGCACGAGCCAGCTGGAGGTTCAGCAGCCGGTGCAGGTCTCTCCGAGCGTGACACCTCAACTACCAGCGCTCACCCGGCTACGACCGCAACTCAAGAGCCAGCCGAGGAGGGCTCTTTACAGGGAGACGCTGTTGAGAAACCCACTGCCGACGGCAAGGATGCAGTGTGCAATGTGCCAAGCGGTTCAGTAGACTTGCCGACAACCAGAACGGACCAGGACGCTTACCCGCCTGCAAGAGGTCTGGCTGTGCATGCATCGAGTGTGGGGGCACCAGATCGCGATGGAGAAGCTGAGCGTAAACCAGTTGAGGACTCTATTCCTCCCACAGATCTCTCCTTGCCTGTGGAGCAGAATACTTCACCAAAGACGAGGTCCCGACTACTAGCACAACTCAGGAGGCTGCCGGTGAAAATCGTCACGCGAAGAGA
>NW_011645914.1:532-1327 GCF_000223845.1 Gregarina niphandrodes | reverse complement strand
CCTCAACTACCAGCGCTCACCCGGCTACGACCGCAACTCAAGAGCCAGCCGAGGAGGGCTCTTTACAGGGAGACGCTGTTGAGAAACCCACTGCCGACGGCAAGGATGCAGTGTGCAATGTGCCAAGCGGTTCAGTAGACTTGCCGACAACCAGAACGGACCAGGACGCTTACCCGCCTGCAAGAGGTCTGGCTGTGCATGCATCGAGTGTGGGGGCACCAGATCGCGATGGAGAAGCTGAGCGTAAACCAGTTGAGGACTCTATTCCTCCCACAGATCTCTCCTTGCCTGTGGAGCAGAATACTTCCACCAAAGACGAGGTCCCGACTACTAGCACAACTCAGGAGGCTGCCGGTGAAAATTCGTCACGCGAAGAGACGGTTGGAGAACCCACTACCGACGGCGCTCCTCTGGCGTCCGACCCGGTGCAGTCGTTTGACGGTGAAGGCTCTGCAAACGAGGAGGCTGCTGAGCGACCCGACGCGCCGAACCGAGCCGAGGAATCTGACGTGCCGATCCATGATCATGCAGGTATGCTGCCGACCGAGTCGTTCCAAACTACCGACATTCCTGACGACGAGGGCTTGACCGAGGTTTCTCAGAGATCAGATGTGGGCAAGTGTGCTGATGACGACGAAGTGGGGCACGAGCCAGTTGGAGGTTCAGCAGCCGGCGCAGGTCTCTCCGAGCATGACACCTCAACTACCAGCGCCCACCCGGCTACGACCGCAACTCAAGAGCCAGCCGAAGAGGGCTCTTTACAGGGAGACGCTGTTGAGGAACTTACTGCTGACG
>NW_011645914.1:0-512 GCF_000223845.1 Gregarina niphandrodes | reverse complement strand
CGAGGTCCCGACTACTAGCACAACTCAGGAGGCTGCCGGTGAAAATTCGTCACGCGAAGAGACGGTTGGAGAACCCACTACCGACGGCGCTCCTCTGGCGTCCGACCCGGTGCAGTCGTTTGACGGTGAAGGCTCTGCAAACGAGGAGGCTGCTGAGCGACCCGACGCGCCGAACCGAGCCGAGGAATCTGACGTGCCGATCCATGATCATGCAGGTATGCTGCCGACCGAGTCGTTCCAAACTACCGACATTCCTGACGACGAGGGCTTGACCGAGGTTTCTCAGAGATCAGATGTGGGCAAGTGTGCTGATGACGACGAAGTGGGGCACGAGCCAGTTGGAGGTTCAGCAGCCGGCGCAGGTCTCTCCGAGCATGACACCTCAACTACCAGCGCCCACCCGGCTACGACCGCAACTCAAGAGCCAGCCGAAGAGGGCTCTTTACAGGGAGACGCTGTTGAGGAACTTACTGCTGACGAAGAGGATGCAGTGTGCAATGTACCAAGCAGTT
>NW_011645913.1:3472-4528 GCF_000223845.1 Gregarina niphandrodes | reverse complement strand
ATCTTGGTGCCATTTCCCCTATACTCCGATCTTTTTGCGTGCCTTGGTGGGTACTTGGCAAGGACATTCTCGAATTTCCCACACAGATATTGCAATCTCTCGGATCCGACCTTGGTACTATTTTCCCTACACTCTGACCTTTCATAGTTTGGTAAATACTTGGTAAGGGTGTACGGGTGTACGGGTGCACGGGTGGTGTTTGGTGGGGTGAGTGTTGATTTAGAATACGGTGGTTCGAGTTTTATTCTTGCCAAGAACTACTGAACGTGTTATTAAGTTACTTGTTTTTTGGCGCTAAATACCGCAACGTCGTGACACGTGGGGGCCAGATGGACAATCGGTATCCAGTTATCCGGCAAGGTGGCCGAGTGGTTAAGGCGGCGGCCTGCTAAGCCGTTGGGATGTTCCCGCGTGAGTTCGAATCTCACCCTTGTCGATTAACAAACCATCCACTTTCAGGGACGTCGTGGTGAGGAAGCTCTCGGAATTGGTAATTCCCAACTGCCCTGGCGTAAGTTTGGAAGCACGGATCTCTTCTCAACTCCAGTCACCTGACAAGGTGGCCGAGTGGTTGAGGCGGCGGCCTGAGCATGCCACTGGTGGACAGCCTGGGTAGGAGTGGCACCCTGGGCCACGGAGTGTGTTAACTCCAACCCACATCGAGACTCGTGCTTTCTTGCTTACGCCTGGTCCGGGGAGGGGGGGGGTAGTCCAGGTTCCCAATATCGAGACAGCCTTGATTAACCTCCGTAGGGAATCGAACTTGCAGCCTCAGGACAACAAGTCCTACGCGCTATCCAATTGCGCCAGAGGGACTTTGATGACTGCTTGGATTGGTCAATGTGCTGATGTGAGATGCGGGTCACCACATTCGCAACGCCACCCACCAGCTCTGTCCCCTTCACCAAGGAACCCATACCACCCGAGGCCGCGGCCGTGTTAGCTCAGTCGGTGGAGGGCAAGACTCTTAATCTTGCAGTCGCGGGTTCGAGCCCCGCAAGCGGTTCTAAAACCAAGCACGCAAATCGATACTCAAGTCGTCCACTGGTCAGGGAT
>NW_011645913.1:1658-3440 GCF_000223845.1 Gregarina niphandrodes | reverse complement strand
GGTTCGGAGGGGGGGGGTAGTCCAGGCTCCCAATATCGAGACAGCCTTGATTAACCTCCGTAGGGAATCGAACTTGCAGCCTCAGGACAACAAGTCCTACACGCTATCCAATTGCGCCAGAGGGACTTTGATGACTGCTTGGATTGGTCAATGTGCTGATGTGAGATGCGGGGCAGCCAGGATGCTGGCGGGTTGATGTGTTTGTGGCAATCCCACGTAAGTTGGGAACCGCCCGCAGCTGATGCAGGTGAAACACCCAATCGAGAGCAATGGCAGGAGTGGGAATCGAGCCGTCACGGTAAAGTCGTCGTGGGTATTGTGGTCGACGCTGCCCGCCGGGCTGCGGAGACAACCGTGTCGGTCAGCACCGGACCCGAATCCGGTCGCCTCCACGACAGCAAAACACACTACCACTAGACAACTCATGGGAGGCCCCGGATTGGCGTTATTCCCGAAAATAGGGTATTGTTGCACGTCTTCGGCGAAATCTCCCATGACTATATTAGGATAAGTCTGTTTCAATTTACGCAACACAGATGTCTTGCCTAAACAGGCAGTCCCATCCACAATCGTAGTGTTTGTAAATTTATGTTTGAAGTCCATACTGATAGTTTGACAAGCTTGAGCTTCTTAAGGTTGAACTGACGCAACATACTGCCTCCGAATCCCTGACGTCGGCGTCACTCACGTTACCGGTTGAATGTAACCAAAGGAAGACATATACACCGATAGATACTGGAGCTGAAGTAAATACTTTATGTCAGGAATTAGTCCCACGAAGTCAACTCAAGATAATGTTGGTAGTCAGGTAGCAAATCAATATTGGGGAGAATTAGATATTCGTTTACGAGATAAGGAAATTCATACGGTGACCGGAGTCGTTTTACCCGAAGTTCACCAGCTTATATTAGGACTTCCTCATCTCATTGGCCATAATGCCCGATTGCATACAGATGAATACCAAGAATTTGAGATCGATACGCAGGCAACCGCACGAGTTGGCGCACATCTGCCATCAACAGGACCCATCATTTGCTGCTGTCGTTCTTGCATCAGGTTCCGTTCCAGATCCCCTTAACTCCTATCTCTTCTTGACTCCGATCTTTCACGACTTTAGTGGGTACTTAGCAGGGTATTCAATTATTCCGGTGCACAGCGACTCTACTGTCCCACTGAGTTACAGTGCTATTATTCATTTGATTATGGTCTGGGGGGCTGGACGGGGTACGGAGTGGTTAACTGGAGTGATGCGCTGAGACGTGGTGCTGTCGGACCCTATCTGACAGTCAAGAGCACCCACCGTCCCACTGCTCCCCACTAGCACGCAAACGAGTCCTAACGCTAGAACACAAACAGTCTATTCATTTGGTGCGACAGCCACCGATCCGTACCGTAGACGGCACAGACAGTGCCAACAACCGATACAATTGCCTTTGTACCCCAGTGGGGTGGACGCTGGACGCCGACCACATTATCCGCCCGCAAGCACTCGGCGTTCGTGATTTTGGTGGCTCCGCCAGCAGACCGAAACGTGAGAACAATGTCCTCTGTATCTCGATCGTACCATTGATGAACCATTTGGGTACAGAGTGACTACGGAGTGTGTTAACTGCAACCCACATCGAGATCCGCGCTTCCATTCTTTCGCCGGAAATAGTGGGAAACCCGATAACATCCCTTGCCAAGTACCCACCAAAGCGGTGAAGGATAGGAGTCTAGGGGTAAACGGTACCAAGGTCTGGTCCGATCGCTACCGATCCGACCCACGGAGAGTCCAAATAG
>NW_011645913.1:0-1381 GCF_000223845.1 Gregarina niphandrodes | reverse complement strand
TTGCCCGAGTGGTTAAGGGGGTAGACTAGAAATCTACTGGGCTTTGCCCGCACTGGTTCAAATCCAGTAGCTGTCGATGAGGGAAAAATTAGATGTTGTTACCCCTCTGCGGGTCTCAGGCACACCTGGGGGGTGTGTTTGCGCTACCAGTAGGCCGTCTTCGACCGGGGGTGGAGAATCCGGGTGGCCGTAAGATTCTCTAGCACAACCTCCATCAAGGATCGAAGAGTGGTTGAGCCTCCTGGGTCGGCGTTGTGCCGACGACGGCATGGAGGGTGGGCAGAGGGCTTGAACCTGGCGACCACACCAAATGAATAGACCGTTTGTGTTCTAGCGTTAGGACCCGTTTGCGCGCTAGTGGAGAGCAGTGAGACGGTGGGTGCTCTGACTGTCAGATAGGGTCCGACAGCACCACGTCTCAGCGCATCACTCCAGTTAACCACTCCGTACCCCGTCCAGCCCCCCAGACCAGAATCAAATGAATAATAGCACTGTAACTCAGTGGGACAGTAGAGTCGCTGTGCACCGGAATAATTGAATACCCTGCTAAGTACCCACTAAAGTCGTGAAAGATCGGAGTCAAGGGGAGATAGGAGTTAAGGGGATCTGGAACGGAACCTGATGCAAGAACGACAGCAGCAAATGATGGGTCCTGTTGATGGCAGATGTGCGCCAACTCGTGCGGTTGCCTGCGTATCGATCTCAAATTCTTGGTATTCATCTGTATGCAATCGGGCATTATGGCCAATGAGATAAGGAAGTCCTAATATAAGCTGGTGAACTTCGGGTAAAACGACTCCGGTCACCGTATGAATTTCCTTATCTCGTAAACGAATATCTAATTCTCCCCAATATTGATTTGCTACCTGACTACCAACGTTATCTTGAGTTGACTTCGTGGGACTAATTCCTGACACAAAGTATTTACTTCAGCTCCAGTATCTATCAGTGCATATGTCTTCCTTTGGTTACATTCAACCGGTAACGTGAGTGACGCCGACGTCAGGGATTCGGAGGCAGTATGTTGCGTCAGTTCAACCTTAAGAAGCTCAAGCTTGTCAAACTATCAGTATGGACTTCAAACATAAATTTACAAACACTACGATTGTGGATGGGACTGCCTGTTTAGGCAAGACATCTGTGTTGCGTAAATTGAAACAGACTTATCCTAATATAGTCATGGGAGATTTCGCCGAAGACGTGCAACAATACCCTATTTTCGGGAATAACGCCAATCCGGGGCCTCCCATGAGTTGTCTAGTGGTAGGTCCGGTGCTGACCAACACGGTTGGGTGTTTCACCTACATCAGCTGCGGGCGGTTCCCAACTTACGTGGGATTGCCACAAACACATCAACCCGCCAGCATCCTGGCTGCCCCGC
>NW_011645912.1:4312-5035 GCF_000223845.1 Gregarina niphandrodes | reverse complement strand
GGCGCTTGCCGGGGATGCCAGTGTCTCCAAAGTAGCATCTAGCGTCGTGGTAGGAGTACCGGCTGAATATCTAGAAGTACCCGACTCCATTCCTGGCTATGCCTCCGTTACAACAACGAACCACAGCTCAGGTCCGCCCTGGTACAAGCTTTGTGTGATCATTTTGGCCTGGCTTCTCCCAATTATTGACTAAGCACAGCCAACGGATTGTTAAGCATGCGCATCATGCGTTCTGCATACCCATCGATCTGTGGCTAATACAGACGAGTAGATTTTCGCGATGCCTGCCCAGGCAGAACCTCATGATTTCCGTCCTCTGATTTCTTCCTGGAATTCAACCAAGCAGTCGATCAGAATGCCACCGCAGCCCAGTGAGGTGAGCGGCGACGACAATATTTGCCACGACGGTTCGATTCCCGCTCCTACCGTTGCTTCCGACCACACCATGTAGTGCCGCCAAGCGTGTAACTGGTGCGGGTAACTGGGGTGGGAGTGCGCTGGATGGCCGCCGGGAGTGACCATGCCATTTCCGCCATGAACAACATATCAGCTGCTCACTGGACGACCTGGGTATCGATCTCAGCGCCTCACACATGCTAAGCGAACGCTCTACCTCTTGAGCTCAACTTTGACTTTACCTGACGACCCGCATGGAGAGAACAGATGGTGAGACCTCGGGCACACCGACCCGAGTGCCTCACACATGCCAAGCGAGCGCTCAAT
>NW_011645912.1:3601-4292 GCF_000223845.1 Gregarina niphandrodes | reverse complement strand
ATCATTTTGGCCTGGCTTCTCCCAATTATTGATTCTCCTGGACTAAGCACAGCCAACGGATTGTTAAGCATGCGCATCATGCGTTCTGCATACCCATCGATCTGTGGGTAATACGGACGAGTAGATTTTCGCGATGCCTGCCCAGGCAGAACCTCATGAGTTCCGTCCTCTGATTTCTTCCTGGAATTCACCCAATCAGTCGATCAGAATGCCACCGCAGCCCGTGAGGTGAGCGGCGACGACAATATCTGCCACGACGGTTCGATTCCCGCTCCTACCATTGCTTCCGACCACACCATGTAGTGCCGCCAAGCGTGTAACTGGTGCGGGTAACTGGGGTGGGAGTGCGCTGGATGGCCGCCGGGAGTGACCATGCCATTTCCGCCATGAACGGCGTATCAGCTGCCCACTGGACGACCTGGGTATCGATCTCAGCGCCTCACACACGCTAAGCGAACGCTCTACCGCTTGAGCTCAACTTTGGCTTTACCTGGAGAGAACAGCTGGTGAGACCTCGGGCACACTGACCCGAGTGCCTCACACATGCCAAGCGAGCGCTCAATCATTTAGGCTGAATCACGACGCAAGTCATCTCCAGCGCAAGCAATATATCAGCTGCCTCGCTCAACGACCTGGGCATCAATCTCACTGCCTCACACACGCTAAGCGAGCGCTCTACCATTTGAGCTCG
>NW_011645912.1:2460-3581 GCF_000223845.1 Gregarina niphandrodes | reverse complement strand
GTGCATCATGCGTTCTGCATACCCATCGATCTGTGGGTAATGCAGACGAGTAGATTTTCGCGATGCCTGCCCAGGCAGAACCTCATGATTTCCGTCCTCTGATTTCTTCCTGGAATTCAACCAAGCAGTCGATCAGAATGCCAAGCGTGTAACTGGTGCGGGTAACTGGGGTGGGAGTGCGCTGGATGGCCGCCGGGAGTGATCATGCCATTTCCGCCATGAACAACATATCAGCTGCCCACTGGACGACCTGGGTATCGATCTCAGCGCCTCACACACGCTAAGCGAACGCTCTACCTCTTGAGCTCAACTTTGACTTTACCTGACGACCCGCATGGAGAGAACAGATGGTGAGACCTCGGGCACACTGACCCGAGTGCCTCACACATGCCAAGCGAGCGCTCAATCATTTAGGCTCAACTACGATCGGAGTGTGACGGTGAGTCTGGGAGAAGAAGTCTGGCAAAATGGTGCCAAGGTCGGATCTAGAGGGAACCCGGTCCGACAGCTGTGTGGTTACCATAATTGTTGCGATGAAACATTGGACAACCTGAGCATCGATCCCAACACCCCTCGCATGCAAATCGAGCGCTTTACCATTAGAACTAAACACCCCTCAACACATTCACCCCCAAAATCCTGCGGGACTAAATTGAGCTTGGAACGGACGATTATCCTCCATGCTGGAACATGGAACCCACCCTGTTAGGAGGTTTGCTTGGAAGACTGAGTAGCGAACCAGTCAGGGGAAGGAAGGGAAGAGTCGGTCCAAAAAAAGGATAAGTTTGTGCACACCGAGATGGCGGGGCTGGGAAGGGCGAATTGTTGGAGTGGTTACGGAGTGGTTAACTGGAGTGTTGCGCTGAGACGTGGTGCTGTCGGACCTATCTGACAGTCAGGAGCACCCACCGTCCCACTGCTCTCCACTGGCGCGCAAACGTGTCCTAACACTAGAACACAAACGGTCTATTCATTTGGTCCGACAGCTACCGATCCGACCCACAGATGGCACAGACAGAGCCAACAACCGATACAATTGCCTCCGTACCCCAGTGGGGTGGGCGCCGCCCACAGTATCTGAGAGGACTCAAGTGACGGTTCGATTACAAATCGCCTTGTTG
>NW_011645912.1:540-1775 GCF_000223845.1 Gregarina niphandrodes | reverse complement strand
AATTCTAGGAAGAAATCGGATACGCCAAAGGGTCGAGGGACACCCCCCTTGGGGGTAATCGGTAAGGCAATGAAGAGTTTTCAACATTGGGGGATCTAAGTGGGGATGCGGTGAAGGAAAGGTATGACGATCGTAATGTCCTGCAGTGGATACATGAGGGAAAATGGACACCGCTCGGCCAGCCACCGAAGATGAGACAGTGCTTTCATGCAGGCATCGACGCTTTCAGCCCAGAAGCTTGGCGGTCTTGTAGCCCAGTAGGTTAGAGCGTCAGTCCAATAAACTGAAAGTCAGTCTAATAAACTGAAAGTCCACGGTTCGATCCCGCGCTCGACCAGTCACTGAAATTGAGAGAGGACGTTTACGCAGGGCACAAGCGGAATCATCAAAGTGAAATCATCAACTGTTGTGTTCGTGGTGGCGTGGGCATGTTCGGCTTGGTTTCAATGGTGAGGATACACGTGTTTCACCCTTGGGACCTGGGTTCGATTCCCGGTCTCGGAGAATAACGATCGGCCACACCACACATGTCCAGCAGAAAGCAAACTGGTCCGACCCGCACAGGTAGCGCGGACAGCGCCAACCCATTGGATTGTCTCCGGAGCCCAGTGGGCTGCACGACGACCACAATATCTGCGACCACCTGACCACGACGGTTCAAATATCACTCATGCTCCTGATCGTGGTGCAGAGAAATTCACGAAAGTTTCCTGAAGATCCCATGTCAAGCCACCAACCAACTCGTGCAATATCGGAGCTGTAGACCACCCGCTCAAGTCCGAATTAGGGGGAAAGCTGGTGTGTCAACGTGTTAATTCGGTTTTCGAATACAGTAGTTTGAGTCACACCCTTGCGAAAGACTCCCGAGCGTACCACGACCTGAAGACCGCTCCTTATGCGAGACCGTATCAGATACCAGACAAGAAAAGTCAAAATAACCAAAACCGGCACAACAGTCAACCCAATGCAACTTGCGGGTTCGAATCCCGTCGTAGGTTGCAAGTGGTGTGGATTGCAATGATGGATTGCAATAAGGTGAGCGAATGAAACGAAAGTGCGAAACATGCACCGACACCACCACTATCGTGAAGTAGAAATCTGGAGAGAAATTGTCTACAGGGCCAACACCGCCACGTGGGGGCAGACGACGTTCCGAAGTGTGGAGGGAAAAAGACGGTGGTCGTTTCGTGGATTCGTTCTGATGAACAGCTATGGTTTGTGGGCGTTAGAAGGAC
>NW_011645912.1:0-520 GCF_000223845.1 Gregarina niphandrodes | reverse complement strand
CCAACCAACTCGTGCAATATCGGAGCTGTAGACCACCCGCTCAAGTCCGAATTAGAGGGAAGGCTGGTGTGTCAACGTGTTAATTCGGTTTTCGAATACAGTAGTTTGAGTCACACCCTTGCGAAAGACTCCCGAGCGTACCACGACCTGAAGACCGCTCCTTATGCGAGACCGTATCAGATACCAGACAAGAAAAGTCAAAATAACCAAAACCGGCACAACAGTCAACCCAATGCAACTTGCGGGTTCGAATCCCGTCGTAGGTTGCAAGTGGTGTGGATTGCAATGATGGATTGCAATAAGGTGAGCGAATGAAACGAAAGTGCGAAACATGCACCGACACCACCACTATCGTGAAGTAGAAATCTGGAGAGAAATTGTCTACAGGGCCAACACCGCCACGTGGGGGCAGACGACGTTCCGAAGTGTGGAGGGAAAAAGACGGTGGTCGTTTCGTGGATTCGTTCTGATGAACAGCTATGGTTTGTGGGCGTTAGAAGGACAGGGAATAGAACCCTGA
>NW_011645911.1:1092-4361 GCF_000223845.1 Gregarina niphandrodes | reverse complement strand
AGCGAAGTGGTAACAAACCCGGAACAGGAGGTAGCAATTCAGTAGATTGCGGTGGAGGTGAGAGGGAGGAGCAGTAGCAAGTAGGAATGGGTGGTAAGGAAAGGTATGAGGCACGAGATAAGAGGCTCAAGCGAGTAGGGACAATGGAAGGCTGAATCGAGCGTAAACCAGCCACCAAAGGACAGGGATGGGAGGTCGTAGTCGACTGTCGGCGGGGTCAGTCTGGAGCTGGGTGATGGCCCAGAAAAGAATAAGTTTTTGTGTATAGAGCTACGTTGTGTCCTCGCACAGCGAGGGGGCGGGACTGGGAAGTGCGAATTGACTCGATGCCGCATTAGATAGAATCTGAAATGCCAAGCGAGTCAAGATCAATTCGAAGTTCTCCCGCCAGCGACCCTTCTCCAGTTCGAAGGCACCACTACACTACTGCCACCACTACAGATGAAGAGCTGAAGTCACTGCTGAAGGTTTCCAATACACTACAGCAGAAGATCGCTGTGCTGCTTCAAGCGAAGAATGAAGATCGCCAAGGACCGAAGATTATGCCCGAACGAGGCCCGAAGATTGGACTTGACGATAATGATCCTGATAACTCTTCCTCGGGTGACGAGACAAGTCGGACTCGGGTGACTCCCTCAAGAGCGATGAGTCAAGTAGTTCAAGTCATTCAAGTAGAAGATCGAGTGTGGCAAGATCGCCACGTCCATCCAGACACTCAAGAACGCAAAGTCATGATGACCATCATGTGACTAGAAGGCTAATCAAGGAACTAAACATAAAAGAATCCTTTTATCCAAGACATGAGAAGGCATATGACGATCAGCTCGACCTTCTTGAACGTCTGACGAGGGCAAAAGGATTCGATGTCAATAGACTCTCCCAAGTGATCATGAGTGTGGCCGATGACAATGTGTTGTATCGGACCAACAAGAAGAAGATCTATCGAGTCAAAGTATGGCAAGCGTTCAGAGATCAGCTAGCAAGAGAGTTATACCCGTATAGCAACGAGATTGACGTTGTGGCGCAAGATTTGAGTGAAGTTGAAGAACGTGAAGATGCCGAAGATTTAGTAATATGGTTCGAGAAGACCGTACAACGGTACCATATGTTAAGAATATGTTGGAAGCATCCCATCAGCTGAAACAAGCTCTATTGAATAAACTATGCCCTGCGTTACAGGCTGAGGCTATGAGATCTGATTGGCGCGAATGGGACTTGGACAGATTTATTCAATTTATCCTAAAGTGCAACGACGACCTGGCAAGAAGAAAACGAAGGAATGCTAAAAGGGTAAATATGATCGCAAATGTAGTACCCATGCGACCAGAAACAAATATGGCACCAACGTCGAACTATCCGCCAAGACGTGAGATTCAACCACGATTTTATGAGGTGGGCGACGAAGTTCTCGAGACGCCGCGAGGCACCACACAAGTACCGAAGGGTGTAGACAACAGACAATGCAGATGGTGTAAGTCTTCACAACACCCCTCAAGAGATTGTCCTACGAAGCCTTCCTGTACTGTATGTGGAAAGAAGGGCCACACGTCAAGGAAAATTAGCTACGCAACACATCACGGTCACAGGCACGCCACAAGGTATTAGCATGGACTTGAAAGAAGACACTTCGAACCTAGCTGTGTTGGAGAGTTTAGCCAAATACTTCAACGACTCATGCGATAGGGTAAAAGAACAGAAGGCTTAGGCCGCAGCTAAGAAGAACGAACCAATGGCAGGTGGGGTAAATGTCGCGTCTGAACAAGAAAGCGGAGGTTTGTATGGACGTTTTGTTATAGCCGACACGCATGTGACGTGTCTAGTTGATCCTGGTGCTGACAAGAACATCATCAGTTGGCAACAACTACAAACACTACCGTTGGAATACCGATGTTTATGGCAACCGAATGAAGATGGTGAAATGATGCTAAACCTTATACAAGGCTCTTGCGAAGTGGTCGGAACATTGTGATTTCACCTTTGGGAAATGTGGAGATGGAGTTCTGCATTGTGAAGGACGCTAGATTGAACATCCTTGGTAATCCGTGGATGCGAACCTTGAGCGCTGCTATTTGTTTCAAGAATGACGAAGTCCGAAATGAAGTTGGTCAACTACCATTGTTTACTGGTGAGATGGTTACCTATGCTGATGTCTTTAGTACTACACAAAGTATTGTTGATGTCAACATGTTATCGGACCTAAAACAGAATCTGGGTGAAACTCTCCCGCAAAGAAAGATGGTTCGAGTCGACTATGTGTAGACTTTCGGTCATTGAATGCGGTTACGAAATCAGACCCTTTTAATGCTCCTGACGCTGCTGCCATAATCCGTCAACTCGGACACTCAAAATTGTTCGTAGTGATGGACCTGAAGAACTCCTTTGGTCAGACGAAAATCCATCCTGATGACAGGCACAGGACAGCTTTCTGGAATCCACTAGGTCAAATGGAATGGCTTGGAGTACCATTTGGACTGTTGAATGGAACGTCTGCCCTAGCACGATGGCTCTACCTGAACGTAATCGACCTTGAAGGTATCGCTGTTTATGTTGATGATATTGTCATTCATGCAGACGATGAATTTGCACTACTTAAGTACTTTGAAGCCATGATGAAACGTCTATGTGAAATTGGTGCCCATGTCAATGTCGGCAAATGTAAGTTTGGCATAGAAGAGATTGAATTCCTAGGCTTCAATACAAGGGCAGGGAAGTTAACTCCGCCTGTCGAATCCATCAATGCTATTAATGCGATCAAGGTTCCACATGGTGCCACTACCATCCGTCGATTCTTAGGGATGGTTGGGTATTTCAGGAGTTTCATACAAGGTTTTGCTGAAATTGCAGGACCACTCTACGAACTACTTCAAAAAGATACTACTTTCAAGATGACTACTGAAAGACTTAATGCTTTTCACCAATTACAAAAGGCTCTGACAGAATGCCCTACTCTACAAATCCACATCCGAGCTGGCCATATGTGCTAGATACCGATGCCTCTACTACTGCTATTGGGGCATGTTTAACGCAAGTAACTGATCTACATAACCTACATCCTGTTCGTTTTGGATCCCGTCGGTTAACAGCTGCTGAACGAAATTGGCCAATCTATGAATTAGAAGGATTCGCTGTCGTTCATTTCATATTAGCGTTTCGACCATACTCAATTGGTCGAACTTTTACCGTGAGGTCTGACCATAAGCCTCTTCAATGGCTGTGGAAAATCGATAAGCCTAGACTTGCTAGATGGTCTATGGCACTACAACAATTTT
>NW_011645911.1:0-1072 GCF_000223845.1 Gregarina niphandrodes | reverse complement strand
GAGCAAGTCGATATATTCACCAGAGATGTTGAGTTGACCAAGGCAGATGAATTTGTCGATAAACATCTCGGAAGTATCAGTGTGAAGAGTGCGATTAAGACAATTGAAGATCGTGCTGCTCGTCAGAAAGATCGTTTAGTTGGTGAAGATATCACTAATATTCCGGTGAAGACGAGATCAAATGTCGACACCACGTCTATGCCATTAAATACATCCGAAGTCAAATTCCCTAGCATGGAAGAGTTCACTACTGCTGCTACAAATGCTACCACAATACCTGAAGGCTGTATCATTCAAGAAAACCTCCTCATCTACGCAAAGACTGGGCTGATGTATGTCCCAGAGGACCTTGGAGGCAAAATACTTTACTACCACTACAGTCGGGTCGGTGCTCACCAAGGTGCACAAAAGATGATAGTGCGTATCAAGAAACATTTCTACTGGCCGAATCTAGCTAAAGATTGTGTTGATTTTACTGCTGATTGATTGTAATTGATTGTTGATTTTACTACTGTTGATTTAACCTGTCAACGTCGTATGAATGTTACCAATCTAATCGGGAAAGGAGTACTATTATCTACTGACTTTAATGTGTTAGTGTCAATTGATTCTATTGGTCCGTTTGCGTACAAGAAGAAGGTGTACAATCTTATCACTATGATTGATAATTTGACGAAGTGGGTTGAGGTCGGTATGTACGAAGAAGCTACCGCGTTATCCGCTTGGAACATTGTCTATAGTATGTGGATATGCCGTTTGGGTGTGCCTCATAAAGTGCTTACTGACAATGGTGCCATGTTCACGGGTCGAGACTTCTGTGATAAGTTGGAGTCGCTCGGAGTTCGCACTGATAACGCGTCTCCACAGTATCCGCAAGGCAATTCGATGATAGAAGCTTTTCATCATTATTTGAAAGGTGTGTTATCTCGAAGTGTGGTTAATAACTGGTCATTTGAAGAAGTCTTGTCATCTGCGCTATATGCATATCGCTCTACACCTCACATTAGTACAGGAGAGTCGCCTTATAAGTTACTTACGGGCAATGACATGGTATTGCCCAACTTTCAGTCAT
>NW_011645910.1:2288-4460 GCF_000223845.1 Gregarina niphandrodes | reverse complement strand
ACCCAAACTTACAACGAATAGAATGGTTGGCGAAGACCAGAGAGGAGACGATCGAGCGGATGCAGGCAGAAGCCCAACAGCGGGCCGATCGACGAAATGAGCGACGGAGAGGAGGACACCTAGAAAAGGGAGACATCGTACTCGTAAGAGACCCGACAGTACACGAACGAGGGTGGGGATTCCCCCACCGGGTAGTTAAAGTTAGTAAGGCAGGACATGGGGCACACGTAGAAGACATAGTTACGGGACACAGGGAACACCGGCACGCAGGAGTATTAAGAAAGCACCCCTCGACGAACACCAGCTGGGCAAGTGGGTGGAAGAGTACCGAAGAGGAGGAATACAAATCAACAGAGACGACCCACAACGAAAGTTGGGACAACAGCCCGAGTATTACGAATTAAGTTTCGACAACGAAGAAGAACCGGGAGAGCAAACTACAATGGGAAGGAACAACAGCGAGGAACCACCAACCCTAGAAGTACCGACCACAGAGGAACTAACACCTATACAAGGGTCGACCCGAAGGAAAACGACGTCGCCGAGAGGAATAACCCGAGGCTGGGACCAAACGGAGGGAGCACACATAAAGCGCACACAAGGCGCACACACCCAAAAAATTTGGAGTCGGAGAGAACAATTTTAATGACTTACTCTCGCGGTCGCCGAATCAATACCGGCGCATGGGAAGCCCTGAAGTTCACGATGGTCGACGGTGCAGCCTGTCTCAGCAAATCTACCCTACTGCAAGGCCTCAAGGACGAGGGGTACGCAGTGGTGGCAGGGGATTACTGCGAGGATTGTAAGAAGCTCCCAATCTTCCAGCAGAAAGGAGATGACAAGTTCGTAGAGCTGGCATACCTCTGCTTCCAGCTCAGCAAGGTGAGGATAGGGTACCTTCATGACAGAGGACCCCTCAGTGCCTTAGCCTACTCATTAATAATCAACGTGGTAAGAAGAAAACGCACACTAGTCGGGGCCCTCTCAGCCATAGCAGAGACACCACCACAAGTGTGGGCGATCCGAGGTACTTATACACAGGCGGAACCAACCAATGAGAGCGTGGGTGGCCCAGGTACGAGCGACCATCTTCAACGAAGAAGAAGGCGATGCAACCGACGGGGACGAAGAAGAACGCGAGGAAGCGGACGTCGAGTCCACGAAAGGGGGGGATTGGATTGTAGACCGATGATTTCGACGCCTTGCTTCCCCCGAAGACGCATAGTTGTTAGCTTTTTAGTGGTTTTTAGGGGGGCTTTTTAGGGGGAGATAGAGAGAAAACGAGAACGAAACAACGAACTAGTAGTAGTGAGATAGACGTAAATGGAGTGGTTAACATCCTAAGGTCTTCGATTTTCCTGGTCTGCGGGGCTATTTGGCCTTCGGTTATTGTGTGTCCTAGATATTCGATTTGGTTCGGGAGGAACGAACATTTTGACAATCGTAGTCGTAGTCCGCTGTTCTTAAGTCTTGCCAGTACTTCTACTAGTAATTCGAGGATTCGTTCTAGTGTCGCCGCGTGGATGCGGATATCATCCAGATATACTAGTACCCCACTCCAATATAGGTCCCCGAACAGGTTCTCTACCATCCGTTGAAATGTGGCAGGGGCGTTTACCAACCCGAATGGCATTACTAGGAACTCGTACAGCCCTGTTGGCGTCTTGAACACTGTCTTGGCGATGTCTTCCTCCTTCATGGCTACTTGCCAATATCCTGCCCTAAGGTCTAAAGCCACAAACCATCGTGACCCCCTTACTGCTCGCAGCAGATCGTCGATCCTCGGTAGTGGGAATTCGTCCCTCACCGTTACTTCATTGAGTGGTCGGTAGTCCACACAAAACCGCCACTCTCCGGTCTTCTTCTTCACTAGGACGACTCCTGATGCGTACGGGCTTCGACTCGGCCGAATTACTCCTTTACTAAACATATCGGCCACTTCTTGTTCAATGACCGCCTTCTGCTGGTCGTTATACCGCCTTCCCCGGCATGCGATGGGTTTGGGATCAGTGACCTCTATCCCGTGCTCTACAACGGTCGTGCGTCCTAGTTCATCACCGAGCCACAACTCTTTGAACGTCCACAGAATCTGCTTCAATTTCTCGCGGCCTACACCGTCGGTGGCGCTACCCTCTACTGCCTTCGTTAGGACTGGGTCTGGGTCCGTCTCTG
>NW_011645910.1:847-2268 GCF_000223845.1 Gregarina niphandrodes | reverse complement strand
CTTGGCGATGTCCTCCTCCTTCATGGCTACTCGCCAATATCCTGCCCTAAGGTCTAAAGCCACAAACCATCGTGACCCCCTTACTGCTCGCAGCAGATCGTCGATCCTCGGTAGTGGGAATTCGTCCCTCACCGTTACTTCATTGAGTGGTCGGTAGTCCACACAAAACCGCCACTCTCCGGTCTTCTTCTTCACTAGGACGACTCCTGATGCGTACGGGCTTCGACTCGGCCGAATTACTCCTTTACTAAACATATCGGCCACTTCTTGTTCAATGACCGCCTTCTGCTGGTCGTTATACCGCCTTCCCCGGCATGCGATGGGTTTGGGATCAGTGACCTCTATCCCGTGCTCTACAACGGTCGTGCGTCCTAGTTCATCACCGAGCCACAACTCTTTGAACGTCCACAGAATCTGCTTCAATTTCTCGCGGCCTACACCGTCGGTGGCGCTACCCTCTACTGCCTTCGTTAGGACTGGGTCTGGGTCCGTCTCTGCCTGTATTGTGTTTACGGCCCCTTGGGCCCTTACCAATTCGTGCCATTTTCCGTCGACTTTTATTTTACTACTAACGATGTCGACTACGCTTTTGTGCTCCTCCAAGTAGGGCATGCCCAGTATTAGTCGGCCGGTGTCCCGTAAGACAACCCCTGTCACGTCCTGCTTTTGTGCCCCTTCCAATTTCACTTCGACCTTTCACCATTCATACATTCTTCGTGGTTGCCGTCGGCGAACGTCAACCTTAATGGTTTACCTTCTACTGGGTGGGGTCTGAGACCCTTTCCAATGATATTGACTTCAGCCCCGGTATCTACTAGGGCTAGGATCTTGGTCTGGTCACTGGTCATTGGCAAAAAACAGGATGTGGACGTGGAGGTCACTCCTGGTTTGGTAGCACCGGCCTTTCCCCAATAGGGTGCTCGTTGGGGTTTGTTGGCCTTGGTGTGTTGCTTCGTTGTGCCGCCTGAGTTGCTTCGTTGTGCCGCCTGAGTGGTTAACAAAACAAAAACGAGAGCGGAACAGCGAAGTAGTAGTGGTAGTGAGATAGACGCAAATGGAGTGGTTAACAAAACAGTTGGCGACAGCTGCTGGATGCGCCCATGCGTGGGCGCATCCATGGACCGACGCGCTCGAGAAGCGCGTATGGCAAGCCCTGTTTCTGCTTGCCATAGCAAAGGGCCGACTACACAACCTCTGGAAGTGGCTGAAGGGCGGCCTCAGGCCCCTCATAGTGGTTGGATGTATCCCGCTCGTCATTTCGATGTGGCGAGCGAGCACCCACCTAGAGACCGCCATCCAGCAGGGCAGTATCTCCATGGCGACCCTGGTAGCAACAAAGGTACTCGAAAATGTAGGTAACAGGGCCGTGACATCTCTGGCGTCTTCAGCGGTTACTGCGACCTTGCCTGTTTGGTTCTTAC
>NW_011645910.1:0-827 GCF_000223845.1 Gregarina niphandrodes | reverse complement strand
AGCGGTTTTTAGGGGGGCTTTTTAGAGGGAGATAGAGAGAGAAAACGAGAACGAAACAACGAAGTAGTAGTAGTAGTGAGATAGACGTAAATAGAGTGGTTAACAAAACAAAAACGGAGTGGTTAACAAAACAAAAACGAGAGTGGAACAGCGAAGTAGTAGTAGTAGTGAGATAGACGCAAATGGAGTGGTTAACAAAACAGTTGGCGACAGCTGCTGGATGCGCCCATGCGTGGGCGCATCCATGGACCGACGCGCTCGAGAAGCGCGTATGGCAAGCCCTGTTTCTGCTTGCCATTACCCACATAGCAAAGGGCCGACTACACAACCTCTGGAAGTGGCTGAAGGGCGGCCTCAGGCCCCTCATAGTGGTTGGATGTATCCCGCTCGTCATTTCGATGTGGCGAGCGAGCACCCACCTAGAGACCGCCATCCAGCAGGGCAGTATCTCCATGGCGACCCTGGTAGCAACAAAGGTACTCGAAAATGTAGGTAACAGGGCCGTGACATCTCTGGCGTCTTCAGCGGTTACTGCGACCTTGCCTGTTTGGTTCTTACACATCACTACTAGGTGGTTGGGTTGGCCACACCTGTAGCACTGGAACCTCTTCTTGGAGACCCAACATCGATGATTCGGGCCGACCATTCGCCACACTGTTGGCATTGGGTTAACCGGACCAAAAAGGGGGTTCTCCGGTCGGTGGTGCGTCTCGCGGCGGCTCTGCTACCATTGGTGTGTGGTTGTCGGTAACCGGTGTCGTCTGCGTCAGGTCTTCTACGGTCGGTGGTGGCGTCCTGCCAGCGGTCGAGGGGTGTAAACTCTTCCT
>NW_011645909.1:4469-5376 GCF_000223845.1 Gregarina niphandrodes | reverse complement strand
AAGGTGGTCGAGCGGTAAAGGCAGCGGCCTGCTAAGCCGTTGGGATGTTACCGCGTTGGGTTCGAATCTCGCCCTTGTCGATTGACAAACCATCCATACGTGTGAATGGTAATCAGAGCAACATTAGCTGCCGAAAGGGGTTAGGTTGCTGTGGTGTGTCGGGCGAGCCGGTAGTACGCTCGGGATGAAAAGCTTTCGGCCGCACCATCTGATCTGTACTTAATTTCATTGAACCATCGGACCATGGTACAAACTCGTGCTAACACTGACCCCGAACAGGTCTATGCAGAATTCTTTCGAAAATGCAAAGACGAGAAGGTACTTGATATGTCACTATTCCAACTAATCCCCATCAAACTACTAGAGACGAGGGCATTAGAAAAGAAGATCGCACTTGAAGATCTCGTCGAAGTGAGAGACAAGTACTTGGACACATGCCATCCAGATTGGATACGTAAGTTCAGAGCTCTGGTGAGCGAACTACAGAAGAAGGCTATACCGCAGCTTGACCTCACTCCACTATTGACGACGAGAGAATTCAGAGATGCACAAAGGAATGGTCCTCCAACATTCTCCAAGCAGAATTCCACATCAACGCCCTCGAAGTCATATATACCACCACCGATGCCACCGAGACAGCCACCGCGTGGCTTAGAAGAGATCATGCGAGAAGACTCCTCGGTCTATAGCAGCATTGAGTCTGAACCCGACAGAAGACAGAAAGAGCATAAGTATGGGTTTGAAGCAGTCGAGGATATAGAAAGCCTGATGTTTGACCCCATGTCGCTCATCGCTCAACTAAAGAGAAAGAAGGCGAGCATACCAAAACTGTTCGAGATGAAGGTTCGCATCATTTCCCAGGCAATCTATCATCCGTCAATCGAGAACTCAGAGCTGCTCATCGATG
>NW_011645909.1:2191-4340 GCF_000223845.1 Gregarina niphandrodes | reverse complement strand
AGCTTGACCTCACTCCACTATTGACGACGAGAGAATTCAGAGATGCACAAAGGAATGGTCCTCCAACATTCTCCAAGCAGAATTCCACATCAACGCCCTCGAAGTCATATATACCACCACCGATGCCACCGAGACAGCCACCGCGTGGCTTAGAAGAGATCATGCGAGAAGACTCCTCGGTCTATAGCAGCATTGAGTCTGAACCCGACAGAAGACAGAAAGAGCATAAGTATGGGTTTGAAGCAGTCGAGGATATAGAAAGCCTGATGTTTGACCCCATGTCGCTCATCGCTCAACTAAAGAGAAAGAAGGCGAGCATACCAAAACTGTTCGAGATGAAGGTTCGCATCATTTCCCAGGCAATCTATCATCCGTCAATCGAGAACTCAGAGCTGCTCATCGATGCGCTAGATACAATACGCAATGAAGGGGTGATTTCGCAGAGGCAAAGAGATCGGTTACTAATATCCATCATCGCATACGGCAAAGATGCCACAATGAAGCGGATGGAATCCGGTACGCTTGACCGGCCGTTGAATATCTATGCGAAGAGCTCAAGGAAGAAACCAGGTGACAATAAGACACCCAAGAAGACCTATGAGCAGAAGAACGGCGGTAACAACGGTCAACAGCCGAACTATAAGGGCAAGAAACCCTACAATAAGAACCGAAGGAATAGCTATAAGCCGACGGAAGCGACCAATAATTGGACGGAGACGACTAAATAGGTTGTCGGCAAGAGTGGGATGCTTCAGGTCCACTCAGAGCCAGAACTCCACCAGGTACGCGAAGTTGGCAGAAGTGATTGTGAGACACCATCAACTTCGGCGTCAAGACAGATTAGTTATAAAGGGGGCTCGGGAGAGAAAGTCTCTCAGGTGCTGCCGACGTTTAACGAGGAGCTGGAGGGAGAACCCCCCATTAGATGGACTCCTCCAAGGCTGAATCCGATCGATACAGAGATATACGAGAAGTGGATTCATGACCGACTGAAAGACGAATCGATAGTACCTATTAAAAGGACATACGTCAAAGCCTTGCTGAACCCATACGTGGTGGGAAACAGAGTGACACATAACTGCCAAATACTCTACCCATACACGAACAAAGATGGGAAATTCCCAAGTACGCAGGCGATTGGACCGGTGGTAGCATGGGCTATGGGGCAGAGGCTCATCGCGAAGATAGACCTCTCTAAAGCCTTTCATGCCGTGTTGCTGATACACCACCAGCAACCATACTACAGCTTTCTGGACCCGGCGGGGAACAGTTATTGCTATATCAAGATGCCTATGGGCGCCAAGACGGCCCCAAAGCATTTTGCGCAAGTAATGAGCTCGGTGTTGAGTCAACTAGATACGAACGACCAGATAAATGTCAGGTCGTATCAAGACGACATAGTCATTTCGGCGAATTCGAGAACAGAACTGGATGAACGGTATGATAGAATACGCGATCATCTCAGGGCCTACGGGTTTAAGATAAACCTGGACAAGTCTTCAAGAGCCGATACCCTAGACGTGCTGGGCTACCGCTTTGAAAGAGACAGAGTCACGATTCCGAAGGATAAGGAAAAGGCCATACGCTCGGCGCTACGAAGTAATGACATCAGACGAGTCATACGAGCTACGCATCAATTGGGATACTACAAGGTGATCCTAACACCCTCGCAGAGAGACTCAGCGGCCAAACTCAGGCAGATTCTGCTTAAAGTCGGGCATTTTACACAAGTAGCCAGGGACTTGCGAAAAGCCCTGGATATAAAGTGGGAATGTCGAAGAGATGAACCTTGGGAGGCCAAGAGACTCGAGATATTTGTTGATGCCTCTGACATAGCCGCGGGGCTACACGTCAGATACAATGGCAACTGTGTATTAGAAGAATCGATCCCCTTGACGCATACGGTAACGAACCTGGCGTCATTTAAGGAGATACAAGGCGCTTACAAGCTCCTAGTAAAATACAGAACCCATACGCAACACATTGACGATTCCTGCGAGAAAATAATCCTTACAGACAACCTAAGGTTGTATCAGGGGTTAATTCGGAAAGATGAACCAAGAAACGACTTGGAGATCTACGCGGCCCGGATTAGGCAACTTTACAAGGCAAAGTACGACTGTGTCGGTGCTGGCGACTGTCGGTGCAC
>NW_011645909.1:518-1573 GCF_000223845.1 Gregarina niphandrodes | reverse complement strand
AGTTGAGTAATGGAAGGATGCAGCCGCCAAAAAGAACAGGCTCATGTATAAAAGCTACGTTAAATGAGGATACACAGGTTCCGCCTGTGGGGCCCGAGTGCGGGGCTCGAGCCCGCGACTGCCCCTTTACGTTTGGCACAGCCCCCAACAGGGCTGGCGGCAAGGGAGAACTCCATCTCCACATTTCCCAAAGGTGAAATCACAGGTAGGTTAATGGTTCCAACCACTTCGCATGAGCCTTGTATAAAGTTCAGCATCATTTCACCATCTTCATTCGGTTGCCATAAACATCGGTATTCCAACGGTAGTGTTTGTAGTTGTTGCCAACTGATGATGTTCTTGTCAGCACCAGGATCAACCAGGCACGCCACATGCGTGTCGGCTATAACAAAACGTCCATACAAACCTCCGCTTTCTTGTTCAGATGCGACATTTACCGCACCTGCCATTGGTTCGTTCTTCTTAGCTGCGGCCTTAGCCTTCTGCTCTTTTACCCCATCGCATGAGTCGTTAAAGTATTTGGCTAAACTCTCCAACACAGCTAGGTTCGAAGTGTCTTCTTTCAAGTCCATGCTAATACCTTGTGGGGTGCGTGTGACAGTGATGTGTTGCGCAGCTAATTTTCCTTGACGTGTCACTCTGTAGCAATTCTTCTCATCATGGCCCTTCTTTCCACATACAGTACAGGAAGGCTTCGTAGGACAATCTCTTGAGGTGTGTTGTGAAGACTTACACCATCTGCATTGTCTGTTGTCTATACCCTTCGGTACTTGTGTGGTGCCTCGCGGCGTCTCGAGAACTTCGTCGCCCACCTCATAAAATCGTGGTTGGATCTCACGTCTCGGTGGATAATTCGACCTTGGTACCACATTTGTTCTGGTCGCATGGGTACTACATTTGCGATCATATTCACCCTTTTAGCATTCCTCCGTTTTCTTCTTGCCAGATCGTCGTTGCACTTTAGGATGAATTGAATAAATCTATCCAAACGAGTCAATTCACGCTTCCTAGCCTGGAGAGCAAACTGAAGGCGGCACGAATCCCCGAGCAGCAAT
>NW_011645909.1:0-498 GCF_000223845.1 Gregarina niphandrodes | reverse complement strand
TTCGAAGTGTCTTCTTTCAAATCCATACTAATACCTTGTGGCGTACGTGTGACCGTAATGTGTTGCGTAGCCAATTTTCCTTGACGTGTCACTCTGTAGCAATTCTTCTCATCATGGCCCTTCTTTCCACACACAGTACAGGACGGCTTCGTAGGACAATCTCTTGAGGTGTGTTGCGAAGACTTACACCATCTGCATTGTCTGTTGTCTATACCCTTCGGTACTTGTGTGGTGCCTCGCGGCGTCTCGAGAACTTCGTCGCCCACCTCATAAAATCGTGGTTGGATCTCACGTCTCGGTGGATAATTCGACCTTGGTACCACATTTGTTCTGGTCGCATGGGTACTACATTTGCGATCATATTCACCCTTTTAGCATTCCTCCGTTTTCTTCTTGCCAGATCGTCGTTGCACTTTAGGATGAATTGAATAAATCTATCCAAACGAGTCAATTCACGCTTCCTAGCCTGGAGAGCAAACTGAAGGCGGCACGAATCCC
>NW_011645908.1:0-4664 GCF_000223845.1 Gregarina niphandrodes | reverse complement strand
AGCTGTGTCATTTTTTTCCAGGTCAGTCTTGGGGAAATCATTCTGCCGGTGCTAATAGCGAGAGTGAAGACGCAGTGTTAACGAGGAGCTACCAGCAGCTCGGAGCAGACCGACAGGACAGAACAGATCGTTGCGTTGATAGGGCAAAGAGATGTGACACCCGCGGTCCCCAACAAAAAATCGTGGACGCCAAGCAGAGGATGGGTACAAGCACCACGGGTACAAGCACCACGGGACCCCTTCTTGGTTGCCGCTGGGGGTTTTATATCTCCCCATTTGGAGGCCGTCATTTGAGGAGGTCCGTTTGGCGCTGGGAGGACGAGCATCGACACGCGTTTGAGAAGCTCAAGAATCTTCTGATTTATTAATCCGAGCTTGGTGATTCCCGATCCAAGTTTGCCGTACTATCTTTTCAGAGCTTTCAGCTAGTGAGATGAGTGTTGGAGCCGCGCTCTTTCAAGGGGAGGATATAATGCAACCCGTCGCATATTCTCTATCTGAAACGCAGCGGAAGTGATCAGCGAGAAATTCAATCATGCAGCTACTGGTGAGCCCCCGTTCCTGTTGGCCGAAGGATTTGAATCTCGGTTGCCAGGGCGGTGGCTTCGTTTGGAATCGGATTTTAACGTCTGTGCGGAAAGGACGTTAGCTAAGCTTTACCGGGACTTGTTATCCTGGAACGCAGAGCAAGCCAACTGGTCTGGAGATTCCGTGGTGTTCGAGATGAGCGGCAATGAGAAACTTATCTCGCGCACCAGAGCGTGAACTCCAAGCGTGGTCTTTTCCCCATAAGGTGAAGGGGAAGTGGTAGTGAAGCCGGTGAAGCGGGTCGGAGTAGCAAAGGCCTTGTGCTCTTTTAGGCCTTGTATTATGCTGCAGTACTGGTGTGTGCAGCGGACGTCTCGATGTGTCTGTCACTGGAAGTGGCGACATGAATTCATGGGCGTCATTCAGGGACCAAGACCGCTTGAAGGATTAAGACCGCTTGAAGGATTAAGACCGCTTGAAGGATTAAGACCGGGACAACTCAACTGGGTTGAAGGGTCGGATAAAGACCGGGTTGAGGCATCGGAGATACAACTTACAACAGCTGCAGACATCTCGTATAGTCTTACGATTGCGCCACAGCTGACTCTCCAAACGTAGTCGTACACCTCGTCAGTTATGACTCGGCCGAGCATCTCATCTAGAGCCTTATCGTAGAGCTGACGGAACCTGTCTTTGGATACGGAAAATTTGAATGACTTTTTTTCGAGCACAGAGCGCACGATGTCAGTATATGTTGTGCACGTTTCGATGGCATGTTCATCGATGAGCATCCGGACCAACCGACGCGCGAGTTGCTCCTCCAGCCACAGGGGCCCACGCAGGGCATGTTGGCCAGGTCTGTTGCGATCAAACCCGGTATTTTGTCCGACAGGGAAGTGAGCTTCAGTGAGAGAGTTCGTTCCAGATATGTCCCATGATATCAAGCCTGAGAAACAAGCGGAGACCAACCGTTCAAAACAGTGGTGATATATGGCACGATATTGTACGTTACGAATCCTCGATGCTCGTAGGGTCGTGTTTTGAATCCAGCCCATGAGTCTATCCTCGTACAACCTCCTCGCTCGGCTGACATCGGAGTCAGCACGCACCCGTGAAAGTTGGGACGCGAGAGCATCCATGTCTGTAGTCATTCTTTTACTTACGCAATCTCCATGATAGCTACCAGTGTTGCTGACACTGTCCATCCAATGCATTACAGATTGACTGAAACGATGTAGTAGCTTCCGCCGTCTTTCGTCCATCGTGAATACCGGCGAATATTCTTTGAGCTCTGCCAGTGCGTACCTGAATGCTTGTCCGGTATGCCATCGAGCGAGTACGTACAGACACCGGACTCTCGCATCCGGTGACATACCAGCTCTCTTGTCCAGGTAGTAAGCCCAACCGGCTACAGCCGCAGCTGATCGTAGACGCCCACCGTCCTGAAAGATGCTGCTTGGGGCCCACTCATCGGTTAATTGGTATTGTGATTTAAGCCAAGACTGAGGCAAGACAAGTGTGTTGTAGGCTTCTTTTAAACGGGAGACCACTGCACTCACACCTTCCGTGCTTTTACACGAAATTAACCATTCACACACATCCGCGAAACCTAAGTCACTTATTTGTTCGCGTTCTTCCACGGTTCCACGAGTCACAGCAGGACCAATGATGGGACATCGAACCGAAATTACGTGCCATTCAAACCACTTGATGATTTCCTCATCGTCGCCGTCTCGAAGAAGGCGTTCCAGCTGACGAGCTTCACTGTCCTCGGCCATACCCTGGAAGAACAAACTACGAGCCCACTGACCCGGCTGTGTTCCGATGCTATCCACCAATGCCAATACTGTGACGAAACCCTGACAGAACCTAACCGACCGACCCGGAAAACACCGCATTGGGTTTTTTTGGGCTATTTTATCCGGTTCTCCGCCTTGAGAAGACCGACTTCTCCGTCGCGGACTGTGGAACCAAAATACCAGCACTGTCTTAATCCAACACGGACCGTCGTCCAACACGGACCGTCCAACACGGACCGTCCAACACGGACCGTCCGACACGGATTGTCTTAGTGAAACCGGAGGTCAATCCGTGTTTCCGGTTTCACTGACCTCTTCTTTTCTGGGCTGAGTTCTGCGGGGTGCCGAACTTACACCGTGTTGACGACCCTGTACGGACCACTTCCCTAGAGACCATCGAGTGTCGATAGAAGAACCAGTACGCATAACAAGGCAGCTCGGTACGCTGCACCCCGATAGCCATGCAAGCAAGCCCCAACCAGCTCCAACATGCGGAGACACCGCGGCGGTTTTGTTGTTCGTCGCCGAGGGCAGCCGCTATCTTGAAAACTGTTTCAAACGCCCCAACATATGTGTTAGCTTCCTACATTCCCGCTGCGTGTTGCACACGAATGTCAGAAACTCTCCTGACACTTGGCGGACTCCAACCCGGGGTCATCCGGTTGGAGGAGGCGACCACGTGTTCGCCACAGCCGTTCCTTATGCGCTTTAGTTCCGTGTGTGGTCAAATTAGGGAGGGCAGTAGTCGTAGGCTGTTGGTTCTGCGTGTTGCCAGTTCTTCGTCGGAGAGTACTTGTTCAAATAATTGTTTGCCCAAGGCCTGTGCGCGAAGTGCAACTGTGGAGAGAACAGGCAACGTGAGTCCGGCAACATATCCTGCAGAGGTTTTACCGATGCCGACGACTTGTCCACTCTCGTCCACAGCGGCGAAAACGCGGTGGCTGACGGTGTGTCCCTCTTCTTGCGTTAGATCCGCCACGGCGTGGTTCCCGACGAGGCCGAGACCAACAAGGATTGGGACCCTCTCGCAGCCGGGTACGCGCAGCCGTTCGGTCTTGTGTATCCGGAAGCGCATTACTTGGTGCAGTGATGCCAGCCGCACGTCAAACAAACCGCCCGCACTCACCTCCTGGAATCGGATAACCCCAGGTTCGAGTCCGTCCGCTGCCGCGGCCTCGTCGCCGCCGCCGGCGGCCTCGACGAGGCGGACGAGTTGAGCGTCGTCGCCTTCACAGCCAGCGGCGGTTTTGACCACGACTTGGACAGCAGGGAGGCGACAGTCTTTGAGAGCCGCAGCGACGGCGACAGAAGCGAGGTCGAGTAGCGAGCCGCCGACGGCGAGGACGAGAACGTCGACATAGAGGTGCCAGACAAAGACGCCGGGTTTTACACACAGCAGTGTACGGGGGAAGACCAGTTCGCCGAAGCAATATTGCGCAAGCAAAGAACCTAACCGTAACCCACAGGCTGAGTGCGACTCTCCCAACTCGACCAGACGCTTCTCTGCCGCCGCCGGCGCCGCAAAGGACACGTTCACAAACACCTCGCCATGACTTGGTGCTGCCAAACGCGGCGGTACCAGGTCCGCCTTCACACCCACTATCACGTCCGCTTCACCGTTACTTACCCGCGCACTGCCAAACTCAGTCGGAACAACACCCGTACTTACGCTCAACTTCCGGAACTCGAAGTTGCTTCGCCCGTCCACGCGACAGTTGTCCCGGATTCCCTCCAGAGTGAAGCTCTTCTCCGCCAACGAAATGCCCGTCGCCAACGAACTCTCCTCCATTTTTTTTTCACCACCCGACACAATAATTAAGAGAGATACCCCCAAGTTAAAGATCTTCCCACAAGGAAAATGAAATCCACCCACAGACAACGGCTTCCAGGTTTGACAAGAGCTGAAGAACGTTCATTTCCTCCAACCTTGCCGCACGGTCTGCATGACGCAGGATCTCATGACTTAAGACTTTCCGCATCTTTTCTCGGGCACCAGAAATGTGCAGGACATCAAATGGCGCTGAAGAGATCAAGTCTTCTGGGTCTAAAGGCCGTGCGGTGACGCGCGCCAACTGGGTTGGGACACTCGGCGAAGGCGGCGCAAGAAGCGGTTCATCAATTGCTGCAGCCACGTCACTTACCAGCGTGATTGCGTTGCAACTCACCTTCCACGAGTGCTCATATGCCTCTTCAGTTGCCACCCGGGCTGCTGTCTCCTGTACAGACCTATCGTACAGCTGGTTGAAGGTTTCTTCCGAGGCTGAAAAACGGAACCGCTCTTCCCGACGTAGACTGCAGATAACATCTTCTCGCGTCAGAGGACTTCCCATCTGACGA
>NW_011645907.1:3187-4793 GCF_000223845.1 Gregarina niphandrodes | reverse complement strand
ATCGGTAGCTGTCGGGTTCCCCCCCAGATCCGGTCTTGGTGCCAGTTCCCTAAAGTGCCATAACAGGTAGACCAAGAAACAGCAAACCAAGAAGAAGAATGTAGTCGCGTATGAAGGGGTATACATGGGAAGAGATTGTGTAGCAATGAAATGGACAGTCAACAGCAGTTGGTCGAATTGCATGCAGGCGGCTGTGTAGGCAGTAGCAAGACTCGGAGTCAAGACTTCGACAGAAGAGAAGCAGAGTAGTGGAAGCGAGTACAGGCACAAGAGGTTCAAAGAAGGAGTGGTGAGAAGGGTAGAAAGATTGGACAGGTCGAAGAAGTGAAAGGAAAAAGAAGAGGAGGGTTTATTATTATGTACCAATACCCCAAACCCAAGTGATGACTTCGAGAAATTTTGAAGATTGGAATTTCGCCGACACAACGGCTGGAGACGCCGTCTCCGCCTACCTTTGACCTTCTCTTTTATTGAAACCTAGAATTTTTCAAACTCCGAAACAGCGATTAATGTTGAGTAATGCCGTATTACTAATAGCATCACTTCTCGTTATCGTCGTTCTGCGGTAGTGACCCACAAACGCTTTCTCCTTTGTTTTCGTTTGCTGGACAGGTCTTTCAGTTCTTGGTTTCGGATTTGGGCGGCCCATCGGGTCTAGCTGTCATGCCCAGGAAGTCTCAGTTTTTCCTTTCTCCGGCAGTTCGAATCTATTCCCCCCCACTGGGATTCGAACCGGGGATTCCCGGAATCCGAAAGGAACCTCTTACCGACTCGGGCATGACAGCTGGTCTAGGGAGGAATAGAGTAGACGGTACGGCTTCTGTCACATAGGGAAGTCCACCGTAGAGAGGTAACAGCGAGTATTGGTGGGGGGTCATACGCGGATTGTTTCCGGGGTAAATTAAACATGGTGAAATCAACAGATCCCCAGATCATCTATGCACTATTCTGCATGTCAAATATTCTATCAATAAAAAAGAAGCTCGTATTTTGATAGCAATCATATACGTTGTATATAGAAGCTCGTTTAAACATCCTAGGTAACCCTTGGATGAGGACCCTGAAGGCTGCTGTATGTTTCAAGGATGATGAAGTTAGAAACGAAGCTGGAAAGCTATCTTTATTCACCAAGGAAGTTATACATTACCTCGATGTGTTCAATGTTGGTCCCAAGATCGTTGATGTCAATGTGATGGCTGATCCTGCACCAGTTTTCGTTCAGACTCAAGCGGTCTTCGCATGACACCTTGCTTTAGCGTCGTGGTCTAGTGGCTATGACGTCTGCTTAACACGCCGAGTTCCCGAGTTCGATCCTCGGCGTCCGTTGAGGTAAGACTAATCAACACGCCGAGTGTCCACCGGGTCCAGGTGGTAAGAATACACGACTTCCACACCCAGACCCAGCTTCAGCTCTTCGTCTTGACTTGAGTTGCCCTTGCTGGCTTTGCTACGGCTCGTATGATTACACTGGACTCGCTTGGCATTTGTTTGCGAAATTAATGAGATGCAAAAATCGTTTCGACGAACGGACCAACAGATGGACAAAAATTTGTGGTTTTATTAATGGCAGGTGTGTGCGTCTGTCTCCGCGGGACAAGACACACAT
>NW_011645907.1:2467-3167 GCF_000223845.1 Gregarina niphandrodes | reverse complement strand
GTTCAATGTTGGTCCCAAGATCGTTGATGTCAATGTGATGGCTGATCCTGCACCAGTTTTCGTTCAGACTCAAGCGGTCTTCGCATGACACCTTGCTTTAGCGGTCGTGGTCTAGTGGCTATGACGTCTGCTTAACACGCCGAGTTCCCGAGTTCGATCCTCGGCGTCCGTTGAGGTAAGACTAATCAACACGCCGAGTGTCCACCGGGTCCAGGTGGTAAGAATACACGACTTCCACACCCAGACCCAGCTTCAGCTCTTCGTCTTGACTTGAGTTGCCCTTGCTGGCTTTGCTACGGCTCGTATGATTACACTGGACTCGCTTGGCATTTGTTTGCGAAATTAATGAGATGCAAAAATCGTTTCGACGAACGGACCAACAGATGGACAAAAATTTGTGGTTTTATTAATGGCAGGTGTGTGCGTCTGTCTCCGCGGGACAAGACACACATACTAGTATGCAAGACACACAAGTACAAAATTTCGGATAACAACTTTGAGCGATTATCAACTTATGCACATGCTGTGGGTTTACCCATGCTATCGACACAGGGGACCACCCGCCAGTACACCTGCCCTTACGACGTACGTCCCCCAAGAATGGGACAGAGCAAGGCAAAAAATCGAGAAAACGCTGGCCCACGCAGTCATCCATCTTCACCCCACTGGGCCACGGAGGCATTCTAATCGGTTGTTGGTG
>NW_011645907.1:1730-2447 GCF_000223845.1 Gregarina niphandrodes | reverse complement strand
CTGTCAATTGTCTATTGGTCTGTTATTCTGAAGTTGGCAGGGGTGGCTGCCAGATGTCGGCACCCCAAGAGTATCGTCATATCGAGAAACTAGAGAGCATTGCCGGACGATAAGGCGCTTCGTGTTTGATGCTATCATTCTATCAAGAGTCAAGGGCCAACAAGGCGTTCTATCACGAGCGGCGGCCTTCAGGGCCAATAGAGGACACTGGCGTCGCCGCGGTTCGACTGCGTTTGAACCAGACATCATAGCCGCTAGACCACGACCGCCAATTGATTGAGCCGTCATGCGGAAGGCTCCAAATATATTTTCGCCACTGACAGTTACCGATCCGACCCACAGTGAGATAAGTTCCGAACACATCATCTGCGACGACCTACAATGCTGTAGTTCGAGTCCCACTCCTGCCATAATGCTCCCGGGCGCACAACATCGGTGAACCATGGGCCTGCCGATCTGCAGTCAGCTGCTCTACCTCCAAGCCATGCACCCAATTGAGTCGGGCAGAAGGGCTCCGATGTTACCATCTCGTGAGTGCTCCCCATCGTACATTCGGCGGACGACCCGAGCGGATCGGGGCTGTGCCGCAGTGAGGGTGGCCACCAGCAAGGGAGCTGCTGCAGGACTCGAACCCCGGTCGTACGGATGAGTCGCCTCGATGTTAACGAGGCGCTAAGCCACTATACCACAAACGTAGGACAATTAAGTTATGTGAGG
>NW_011645907.1:662-1710 GCF_000223845.1 Gregarina niphandrodes | reverse complement strand
CCGGACGATAAGGCGCTTCGTGTTTGATGCTATCGTTCTATTAAGAGTCGAGGGCCAACAAGGCGTTCTATCACGAGCGGCGGCCTTCAGGGCCACTAGAGGACACTGGCGTCGCCGCGGTTCGACGGTTCGACTGCGTTTGAACCAGACATCATAGCCGCTAGACCACGACCGCCAATTGATTGAGCCGTCATGCGGAAGGCTCCAAATATATTTTCGCCACTGACAGTTACCGATCCGACCCACAGTGAGGTAAGTCCCGAACACATCATCTGCGACGACTTACAATGCTGTAGTTCGAGTCCCACTCCTGCCATAATGCTCCCCAGCCCACGGTTCGAACCAGGTCTTCCCCCTTGACCTCTTGGGCATCTGAGCAGTAACAGCGGCTGTCGACCGAGACAGCCAGAACGCCGATGCCCACGTGTTCAACCGAAGCCCCAAAAAAGAACAAGCACGAAGCACAACATCGGTGAACCATGGGCCTGCCGATCTGCAGTCAGCTGCTCTACCTCCGAGCCATACACCCAATTGAGTCGGGCAGAAGGGCTCCGATGTTACCAACCCGTGAGTGCTCCCCATCGTACATTCGGCGGACGACCCGAGCGGATCGGGGCTGTGCCGCAGTGAGGGTGGCCACCAGCAAGGGAGCTGCTGCAGGACTCGAACCCCGGTCGTACGGGTGAGTCGCCTCGATGTTAACGAGGCGCTAAGCCACTATACCACAAACGTAGGATAATTAAGTTATGTGAGGATTGATTCTCTTAATGTGTTCGGCCACACACAGACGTGGTGATGCTTCTGGCGACAGCGTTCCAACTCATCTGACGGCACGGGACGGGTCTCCACGTCGCCCGCTCATCCACTGCCGGGGACTCGAACCCGGGGTCCTACGGGTGAGAGCCGTATATACTAGCCACCTTGTCTATAGCGGACACTGTCTGACAGGCCCTTCAGACGCGCTCGGCTCCCACGACAACAGAGACGATTGCCACTGTAACCCGTCGGGGTGGGGCGCCACCCCCACTTATCCATTACGTCCCACGAC
>NW_011645907.1:0-642 GCF_000223845.1 Gregarina niphandrodes | reverse complement strand
TAATGCTCCCGGGCGCACAACATCGGTGAACCATGGGCCTGCCGATCTGCAGTCAGCTGCTCTACCTCCAAGCCATGCACCCAATTGAGTCGGGCAGAAGGGCTCCGATGTTACCATCTCGTGAGTGCTCCCCATCGTACATTCGGCGGACGACCCGAGCGGATCGGGGCTGTGCCGCAGTGAGGGTGGCCACCAGCAAGGGAGCTGCTGCAGGACTCGAACCCCGGTCGTACGGGTGAGTCGCCTCGATGTTAACGAGGCGCTAAGCCACTATACCACAAACGTAGGACAATTAAGTTATGTGAGGATTGATTCTCTTAATGTGTTCGGCCACACACAGACGTGGTGATGCTTCTGGCGACAGCGTTCCAACTCATCTGACGGCACGGGACGGTCTCCACGTCGCCCGCTCATCCACTGCCGGGACTCGAACCCGGGTCCTACGGGTGAGAGCCGTATATACTAGCCACCTTGTCTATAGCGGACACTGTCTGACAGGCCCTTCAGACGCGCTCGGCTCCCACGACAACAGAGACGATTGCCACTGTAACCCGTGGGGTGGGCGCCACCCCATTATCCATTACGCCACGACGGGAAGCGCCACATACCCACAATCCGAAACTAACAGCACGGGTATACAAT